>NC_133192.1:450000-510000 GCF_049306965.1 Danio rerio
CAGTGTATGATTGTGTGTGTGTGTGTGTCAGTGTATGATTGTGTGTGTGTGTGTGTCAGTCTGTCAGCTAGTTAGTGTATGATCATGTGTGTGTGTGTCTTAGTCAGTTAATCATAATCTGTTTGTGTGTGTTTGTATTAGTCACAGTCACCATCGGTTTATAATTGTGTGTGTGTGTGTGTGTGTGTTTCAGCTGGAGATGTCGAGTCCTCTGGATCTGTACGAGTGTGTGACGGCGCAGGGAGAGACCGTTCGCTCTATCAAAGCCAAGAAAGGGTCTAAAGTCAGTCCTTTATCTCTCTCACACACACACACACACACACACACACACACACACAGCTGGACAGATACTTCATAACTCTGTGTGTCTGTTTGTGTGTGTATGCGTGAATGTGTGTGTGTGCATGTCTGGTCACACGTGTGTGTGTGTGTGTGTGTGCACATGTGCACGTCTGTCCTGTTGTGCGTGCGTGCATGGGTGTGTACATGTCTGTGTTTGTTTGTTTCTGTGTGTGTGTGTGTGTGTGTGTGTGCTGCAGGAGGAGGTGGACGCAGCGGTGCAGGTGCTGCTGCAGATGAAGCTGGACTATAAGCGTGTGACGGGGCAGGACTATAAGGCTGGATGCCCACCGCAGGATGGGGTGACACCACAGGACGGAGCAGCACCGCAGGACGGGGAGGACCAGGTGGACCCCTGGAGCGTCTCCTCCAGCAGCGCTAAAGGAGTGGACTATGAGAAGCTCATTGGTCAGTGCTGCTCATCATCTGCGCCAGTCTGCTGTGCTTTACTCTAACTGTGTGTGTGTGTGTGTGTGTGTGTGTTCAGTGCGCTTCGGCAGCAGTAAGGTGGATCAGGAGCTGGTGGACAGAATCTCTCGACTCACCGGAAAAACACCACACCGCTTCCTGCGCAGAGGAATCTTCTTCTCACACAGGTGAAACACACACACACGCACGCACACACACACAATTACTGCATGCACATAAACAGAGAAACATAGATTAGAGATTAGAATACACACACGCACACACACATAGGTTGAAATAAGTGATAAACAATATACACTCACCGGCCACTTTATTAGGTACACTGTCCAATTGCTGGTTAATGGAAATGTCTAATCAGCCAATCACATGGCAGCAGCTTTTCGGCATGTAGACATGATCAAGACGATCTGCTGCAGTTCAGAGCGAGCATCAGAATGGGGTAGAAAGGGGATTTAAGAGACTCTGAGCGTGGCATGGTTGTTGCTGCCAGACGGGCTGCTCTGAGTATTTCAGAAACTGCTGATCTACTGGGATTTTCACGTGCAACCATCTCTAGGGTTTACAGAGAATGCTCCGACAAAGAGGAAATATCCAGTGAGCGGCAGTTCTGTGTGCGCAAATGCCTTGTTGATGAGGTCAGAGGTCAGAGGAGAATGGCCAGACTGGTTCCAGCTGATAGAAACAACACGTCCAACCTTGAGGCGGATGGGCTACAGCAGCAGAAGAGCACACCGGGTGCCGCTCCTGTCAGCTAAGAACAGGAAACTGAGGCTACAATTCACACAGACTCACCAAAACTGGACAATAGAAGATTGGAGAAACGTTGCTGCTCTGATGAGTCTCCATTTCTGCTGACACATTCAGATGCTCGGCTCAGACAACATGAAAGCATGGATCATCCTGCCTTGTATCAGCGGTTCAGGCTGGTGGTGGTGGTGTAATGGTGTGGGGGAGATTTTCTTTGGCTCCATTAGTACCAATTGAGCATCAACGCCACAGCCTACCTGAGTATTGCTGCTGACCATGTCCATCCCTTTATGAGCACAGTGTCTCCATCTTCTGATGGCTACTTCCAGCAGGATAACGCAGCATGTCATAAAGCTCAATCATCTCAGACTGGTTTCTTGAACATGACGATGAGTTCACTGTACTCAAATGGCCTCCACAGTCACCAGAGCTCAATCCAATAGAGCAGCTTTGGGATGTGGTGGAACGGGAGATTGGCATCATGGATGTGCAGCTGACAAATCTGCAGCAACTGTGTGATGCTATCATGACAACATGGAGCAAAATCTCTGAGGAATATTTCCAGTAGCATGATGAATCTACGCCATGAAGGATGAAGGCAGTTCTGAAGGCAAGAGGGGGTCCGACCTGGTATTAGGGAGGTGTACCTAATAAAGTGGCCAGCGAGTGTAGATTAAAGTACTTTTTAAATAATAAAAAGCAGATCTAAATAAACACACAGCCCAAATACAGTCCACTTTTCCCAGTGTAGATTGTGTGTTTCTGCTTGACTTAGTTGTGTGTTGTATGTTGTGTGATCTGCTGTTCAGAGACATGCATCAGATCCTGGACGCGTTCGAGCAGCAGAAGCCCTTCTACCTGTATACGGGCCGCGGACCCTCGTCACAGGCCATACATGTGGGTCACCTGATCCCCTTCATCTTCACCAAGTGAGTGCTGATGCTGCTGCTGTTTCCTGCTCTGTTCCCTGTAGATCCTCACAGCTCTTCTCCTCCTCCTCAGGTGGCTGCAGGACGTGTTTGACGTTCCTCTGGTCATCCAGCTGACGGATGATGAGAAGTACCTGTGGAAGGACCTGACGCTGGAGGAGTGTCGGCGCTTCACTGTGGAGAACGCCAGAGACATCATCGCCTGCGGGTTCGACGTCAACAAGACCTTCATCTTCTCTGATCTGGAATATATGGGGTACAGTGCTGTTATACGGAGTGCAGACAGAAGGGGGCGCTGAAATATCTGAATGCTGCATATGTTGTAAGTGCTGTGTGTGTGTGTGTGTGTGTTGTGCAGGGCGAGTCCTGCCTTCTACAGAAACGTGGTGAAGGTCCAGAAGCATGTGACTTTTAACCAGGTTAAAGGCATCTTCGGCTTCACAGACAGCGACTGCATCGGTGAGCAGATCAGCTTTTCTGTTCATCGCTGAGTGTTGGTCAGTGTGTGTTTGACTGTGTGTGTGTGTGTGTGTGTGTGTGTGCAGGGAAAATCAGCTTTCCAGCCATTCAGGCAGCTCCGTCCTTCAGTAACTCGTTTCCGCAGATCTTTGGTGACAGAAAGGACGTCCAGTGCCTCATTCCGTGTGCTATCGATCAGGTGAGTCTCACATCCTGTTCACCAGCATGTATGTCTGTGGAGACACTCGTGACGCTCTATAATCTTCATAATACTCTGAGATACTCTATAAAACTCTGATACTTCGGAGATGCTCTATGACACTGAGATCCTCTTTGGCACACGGAGTTGCTCTATGGTGCTCTGAGATGCTCTATGACACTCTGAGATCCTCTTTGACATGCTAAGATTCTCTATGATGCTCTGAGATGCTCTATAACTCTCTGAGATGATTTATAATGCTCTGAGATGCTCTACAACACTGTGACATGCTCTATAACACTCCAAGATTCTTTATGACACTCAGAGATTCTCTATGATGCTCTGATATGCCCTATAACACTTTGAGATTCTTAACAAAACTGAGATGCTTTGACACTCTGAGATGCTCTATGACCCTCTAAAATGCTCTATGACACTGTGAGATGCCCTATAACACTCTGAGATGCTTTACGACACTCTGAAATGCTCTAATAAACTCTGAGATTCTTTATGACGCTCTGAGATGCTCTATGACCCTCTGAGATTCTTTATGACGCTCTGAGATGCTCTATGACGCTTTGTCCCTCAGGATCCATACTTCCGCATGACTCGTGATGTAGCTCCTCGTATCGGGTACCTGAAGCCAGCTCTTCTTCACTCCACCTTCTTCCCAGCGCTGCAGGGGGCACAAACCAAGATGAGCGCCAGCGACGCCAACTCCACCATCTTCCTGACCGACACGCCCAAACAGATCAAAAACAAGGTACACACACACACAGAAATACATACACTTACAGATACACACACACATACAAGCTAACACAAACATGCGCAACACACAAATATACCTACACAGATACACACACACACACAGAGACAAACACACAGAGATACACACAAACATGCACACACAGACAGAAAAACAGATATACATACACACAAATAAACACAAAGATACACACACACTAGCGTTCATTCTCTGACCGCTCTGTCTGCTTCAGGTAAACAAACACGCGTTCTCCGGCGGGAAGGACACCATCGAGGAGCACAGGAAGTTGGGTGGAGATCCAGATGTGGACGTTTCCTTCATGTATCTGACGTTCTTCCTGGAGGACGATGAACTGCTGGAGAAGATCCGACAGGTGAGATGAGCGGGATGCAGCACACCTGAGGAGTCCTGCCTGCTGACGCTCACACACCTGTGCTTGTGTTTCAGGACTACAGCAGCGGCGCCATGCTGACCGGCGAACTGAAGAAGAGTCTGATCGACACGCTGCAGCCCATCATCGCTGAGCACCAGGAGAAACGCAAACACGTGACCGACGACATCGTGCAGCAGTTCATGACTCCACGCAAACTACACTTCAGCTGCTAGACTGACCTCAGAACTGTCCAATAAAGCGCTTCAGTAACCCAAGCAGACTCTGATGTGGTCAAACACGTTTAATGTGGTCAGGCACACACAGCTGGAGCTGAACACAGGACAGAGTCAGTGCACATCACTGCTGAAACACACACACACACACACACACACACAGACTGATATGCAAATGCTGATATGAGTCTCACAATGATCAAGTGTTCTTTACAATAGACAGTTATCATCAGTTAAGCTGAGAACACACACACACACGTTCCTCACACCCCTGACACATTCTGATTCATGTTTTAGTTCAAATGTAAATAATAGAGTGGCTCAGTGGTGTTAAACTGTCACCTCACAGTAAGAAGGTCTCTGGTTCAAGTCTCGGCTGGGTCAGTTGGTGTTTCTGTGTGGAGTTTGCATGTTCTCCCCGTGTTGGTGTGGGTTTCCTCCGGGTGCACCGGTTTCCCCCACAGTCCAAACACATGCGCTATAGGGGAACTGATCAACTACACTGACCGTAGTGTATGAGTGTGTGCATGGGTGTTTCCCAGTGATGGGTTGCAGCTGGAAAAGCATCTGCTGTGTAAAAGATATGTTGGAATAGTTGGCAGTTCATTCTGCTGTGGCCTTTAATAAATAAAGGATTAAGCAATGGAAAATAATTGTAAATAAAAGCTGAGAATATTATTCTCCCTCTTGTACATCGTCCTCTTATCTTTTGGAGAAGTCTGGGTCAAAACAGCACTTGCTGGAGGAATAAAGTAACTATAAATCAGATTTGCTCAGGGGTATGGATCAGTTCAGGCGTCGCTATATACAGTGTGTCTTATATTCAGAACAGTTCCATATCATCATCATGCACAACTTCACATGTTGTAATTCTGGAGTTCACCTGTAGGCGGCAGCGCTTCACTATTTGTGAGAAATTGGGATCATTTCAACATTAGGAAGCTGCAGACCCAGAGACCCAACTGCACACTCAGACCTTGCAAATTTACATTAATCTAAAACATGATTCAGAATGTGTCAGGGGTGTGAGTAATGTCCATCAGCACCATAACAGAGGTGACGAACTGATCAGATGACCGTGTACACCTGTATGCCGGTGCTGATGAAGCTGTAATATCTGCAGTCGCATTAATCAAACTATCAAAGAGTAATCAAATTTGAGCAAGTGGTGCTCGCTGCAGAGCCATTTGAGGAGAGCTGAGCTCCAGCGAGGGGGCGCTTGAGCTTGAGCTCCACCTTTTTTGCACTTCTTCTACGAGTGATGTCACTGGGGGTGGGGTTAGGGGTGGGGTTGGTGTACGCATTAAAACAGCTTACAGGAGGAGGAGCGACAGCTCATGCTCCCCCTCGCTGGAGCTCAGCTCTCCTCAAATGGCTCTGCAGCGAGCACCCTCTCGATTTGAGAGAGGCGTTTTAGGATATGAAGGGAATCTACAGGTGTTATTTTGAAGAGAGATATAGAGATATTTCATATTTTATTTTTCGGCTAAAGTGCATGAAGGAAACTGTAATTTTGAGCTTTCATGTTCACATCAGCAAATCTTCTGTATCTGCGCTGATCAGCTGGGAATGAAAGGTGATTAAATCTGACTTGATGACAGATTAATAATGTCTCATCTCATTGTCCAGTGCTGAGTCGCATAATAATAATAATAATAATAATAATAATAATAATGGCTTTCCCAGAGATAGGCTGGAGGGGCATCCGCTGCGTAAAAACTTGCTGGATTAGTTGGCGGTTCATTCCGCTGTGGCGACCCCAGATTAATAAAGGGACTAAGCTGACAAGAAAATGAATGAATAATAATGGCTACATGGTGGCTCAGTGGGTAGCACGTTCACCTCACAGCAAGAAGGTCTCTGGTTTGAGTCTCAGCTCTGTCAGTTGGTGTTTCTGTGTGAGTTTGCATGTTCTCCCCGTGTTGGTGTGGGTTTCCTCTGGGTGCTCCGGTTTCCCCCACAGTCCAAACACATGCGCTAAAGGAGAATTGGCTAACTAAATTGTCTGTAGTGTGTGTGAATGCGTGTATGGATGTTTCCCAGTGATGGGTTGCGGCTGGAAGGGCATCGGCTGTGTTAACATATGCTAGATAAGTTGGCGGTTCATTCCACTGTGGGGACTGCTGATCAATAAAGTGACTAAGCTGAAAAGAAAATGAATGAATGATAATAATAATTATAGAATACTGATTAAATGTTAATTTAGTGAATGATATGATATGTGCGTCAGTAAGTTACATCAGTAATGTTTTTAACATGCCCAGGCTCAACAATAAGGCCTGCCTGGTGGCCCAGGGGGAGCGTGAGAGATGCTTGGGACAGTGCAGGATTACTGGGCTGATGGGACAGTGCTGCATGTCACTAACATTTCACTTGTCTGCGACTATTTGTCAGTTGCTCTCCTCTGCTGTCCATGTTTGCATAACACTTTTATTAACATTTTTAAAGTGTTGAAATTCGAGATTCACAGACTTTATTTTTGACACATTATTTAAAATATGCAGCTTAAAACAGCTATTAACCACCAGAGAGTAAAAATCTGAACTCCTGGCCTGATGGACCAACCCTGATGCTGAACAGCTTCGTTTTGATACGCAGATATTAATATATCTTCTGAGCTGTTTCAGTCAGGTCTGTGATATTAAAATGATGATATTGAGAGTGACGCAAGCGCTCATGATGCAGCTCAGCTGATGGAGGATCACACTAATATACAGCGCTCAGCTTAAATGAGTTCACTCTCTTACTAACATTAATATTCTCCATTTCTCAGTCAGTATAGACTACATGTGTTAGTGTGTTAACACAGAGCAGTGTTATTAAACCGTTATACTCATTAAAATAATAGTCTGATCACTGAGTGTCTTTAGGAATAAAAGATCAGACATTAAAGTTATTGCAAACAATATAAAAATTACTAAATGTCTTACATTTAATATTTCTCTTGATGGTTCCTGTTTATTAAAACTCTAATATTTCCCCATATATATGAATGTGTGCAGAGGTCTGAGAGACTCATTCATGATCAGCGCTGTATATTAATGCTCATATTCCCTGTGTGCTTCAGTTATGAACGCTTTATAAACACTGTGTGAGGATCTGTTGAACAAAGAGCAGATCTGATGAGTGTGTTCAGCGCAGAAGGCGAACCACGGCTTCGTACATGGCGAAGACGGACATGTTGACGGGGAAGGCACGAATACAGTTTACAGTCAGGCCTCTGAAGAGGACGCCCGAGCCCTCGGTCCTCACGCTGTGTGTGATGCAGTGCAGGAATCCTCTGTAGCGCCGGCCGCTCACTCCGTCCACCTGCAGACGAGACTTGATCACGTCCATCGGCGTCCCCACAGCCCACCCGCACATACCAGACACACCACCCGCTAGGAGGACCACTGGCCAACCTGCAAACACACACACACACATTTTAAATATGCAATAGCATGGTAAACAATTCTCTAACTTTACACCTCGCGATTCTAACTTTACACCTCGCGATTCTAACTTTACACCTCGTGATTCTAACTTTAAAGCTCACGATTAAAACTTTACACCCAATGATTCTAACTTTACACCTCGTGATTCTAACTTTACACCTCACGATTCTAACTTTACACCTAACGATTCTTACTTTACACCTTACGATTCTAACTTTACACCTTACCAATATAACTTTACACCTCACGATTCTAACTTTACACCTCACGATTCTAACTTTACACCTCACGATTCTAACTTTACACCTCACGATTCTAACTTTACACCTCGCGATTCTAACTTTACACCTCACGATTCTAACTTTACACCTCACGATTAAAACTTTACACCCAATGATTCTAACTTTACACCTCGTGATTCTA
Organism: Danio rerio; assembly: GCF_049306965.1. NCBI lineage: Eukaryota > Metazoa > Chordata > Actinopteri > Cypriniformes > Danionidae > Danio > Danio rerio. Next base: position 458,335 of record NC_133192.1, read on the forward strand.
ACTTTACACCTCGCAATTCTAACTTTACACCTCACGATTCTAACTTTACACCTCGCGATTCTAACTTTACACCTCGCGATTCTAACTTTACACCTCGTGATTCTAACTTTACACCTCGTGATTCTAACTTTACATCTCGTGATTCTAACTTTACACCTCGTGATTCTAACTTTACATCTCGTGATTCTAACTTTACACCTCGTGATTCTAACTTTACACCTCGTGATTCTAACTTTACACCTAATAGTTTTGTAAATATAAGTGTAGGTAACTGTAATAATGTGATGTATGTTCAGAGTAAAGGTGTTTTACCTGGCCGCTGGTTCTCTGTGGTCAGTATTTCACATATAGTGTTGTAAGTGAGGAAGTAAGTGGCGAATGAGGGTCCGTCGCGCAGCGCTAAAGCAGCAGACCCCTTATAGAGCCCCAGCAGACCCTCGTCCCGTGCGATGCGGAGTAAACATTGTACCGGACCACGGTATTTACTGCTGGAGTCTTGGCTGATGTGCTGAACAGGCTCCGTCTGACACTGAAGACGCACCTTCACAATGTCTGCAGGCGCCATCACCAACACCTGAAACGTAACGAAACACAACACACACACACACCCTAAATGTCAAATTACCTGAGCTTTCTGTGCCTCACGTCAACTGGCTAAAATACAGAATTTCCATCACCTATCCACTAATGTCATCATAATAATATCAATAAGCCGTGGCAGTGACCTGAGTGACTCCTCCAGTGAATCCGGCCAGGAATATGTGTGCTTTGTGATGCGGCTCTCCAGCGCTCCTGTGCTGCAGCTGATGCAGAAACTGCAGGATGTTCCTGTAAGTGCCGAACACCAGAGACGAGCTGATGGAGACGGTGCTGATGGGCATCGACATGCCTCTGTAGAAACCCCGCAGCTGACACACACACACACACACACAGAGAGAGAGAGGGTTAGTACACCATGATACTGTTGCTGTCACCATTCATTCATTTATTTAGCCGGAGCTTAGTCCCTTATTTATCAGGGGCCGTCACAGTGGAATGAACTGCCAACTATTCCAGCATATGTTTTACACAGCTTATGCCCTTCCTGCTGCAACCCAGTACTGGGAAACACACATACACACTCATACACTATGGCCAATTTAGTTCATCAATTCCCCTATAGCTGGGTCTCAAACCAGAGACCTTCTTGCTGTGAGGCTTTGGGGGCTTAAGCCCCTGATCTTTTGGAATATTCATTCATTCATTCATTTTCTTGTCGGCTTTGTCCCTTTATTAATCCGGGGTCGCCACAGCAGAATGAACCACCAACTTATCCAGCAAGTTTTTACACAGCGGATGCCCTTCCAGCCGCAACTTATCTCTGGGTAACATCCACACACACAGACACACACACACACACACACACACACACACACACACACACACACACACTCATCCACTACGGACAATTTAGCCTACCCAGTTCACCAGTATTACATGTGTTTGGACTGTGGGGGAAACCGGAGTATCCGGAGGAAACCCACGCGAAGGCAGGGAGAACATGCAAACTCCACACAGAAACACCAACTGAGCCGAGGTTCGAACCAGCAACCTGGCGACCTTCTTGCTGTGAGGCGAACGTGCTTCTTTTGTAATATGTTACACTTAAATAAAAGTATGTTGTATAACATTTGTTTTGTTATCTAAGTACTGAAAATTACCACATACATCACGCGCAGTCCACTTAGCGCAGCGTTTGTGTCAGGTAATAAGTTTCTACCAGCAGATGGGAGTGGCTCTGTCCAAATGAACATGTGTGTAGCTTTGTATCACATTGGAAAACAACTATGAAATAAATCATATTTTCAGATTTGAAGACAGGCAGAAGATGACATTTTCAAAAAACAAACAGAAACTGCACATCAGGAGAGCAGATAGGAAGCTCAAGAGGTATGATATGGCTCATAATCGAATAGTAAGTGGGTTCATTTATTAATGTTTTTTCTTTTCATTTTTGATGTTTCAAGTCACAAAGCATCACAATCAGGGCTTTACATTCACTTTTTTGATCACCAGTCACTGTGGCTAGTAGATTTCCAACATTACTAGCCACTCGCCATTTTCACTAGCCACCGTTTTATTGTTTGGAATATATTTTATATAAATAAATGTGACTTTGACATGTAAAATGACTTGATTTAGATGTTGTGTTGTCCACATGCCTCCTCTTTTATTTCACTGTATGTGTGTGTGTTGTGTATGAGCTTGCTCACTGTGCATGAGCAAATGGGTTGTGTCGCATTGCAATTGGTTTTTATTTCGCATGACTTTTTAAGGCTCAGAATAAAGGTTTTACCAAATTCATCTCTAACCACACTAAAAAGAAAAAAAACAAAAAACTTTTTTTTAATAAATTAACATTGAAAAAGATCTATTGTCATGCATCTAAATATGCACAGAAATCTGTCCAGGCTAAAGGTCCCAGATCAGCAGTTACTACACACAAATAGGGAGTTAATCTCATATTAAAATAATGTTATTGTAAAGGATGATGATTAAACTATATTAGCAAAATTACTGTAAGCAAAAGAAAGCAGGTAAAACACACCACGAGTGATGATGAGAGGATGATCCTGTGCCTGAGAATGGTTAAAAGGAAAGCAGTGGCTGCTGCTGTTGCTTACAAATATATATATATTTTCTATCTTGAGCTCTTAAAAGCAGCAGGACTGTGGATACACGAGCATCGTTTTTTGTCTAGTCTTTTTCAAAGAGAACTGAGCGCAAGTGAACAAAAAAAAGCGCAAGTAAACGGGAGTGCACGCACTTTTAACAGTCGCGCGCATCACATCACCTGTGTGCGCGAGTAATCATCCTCTCTTACGGTATTCACCTGCTTTGTCTCTCGCAAACAGTTTTTGTTTTCAGGCGTGCTGCTTCTCGATTCTAAGATCACATTTGCACGCATATTGGGCCATCCTTATTGTCGAACCCTGCTTTAAGAAAACTACAACGTAAAAATTATTCCAACCTGCCAAAGTGGCTAGTGGAGGCAGCTGTCTCACCCGCCAAATCTGAAATCTGCGGGTGTTAATGTGAAGCCCTCATCACAATGTATTGTTAAAAGAAGACTGTCAACTCAAACACCCTTTATTTATCCTTAAACCATTTATAATCCTGTTATTAAGGTTAGAGTAGATCACCTTATGAAAGTGGGGATATTTTAGTTGGGTGAATTAGAACTTTTGGGGGGGGGGGGTCTTTTTTGAGGCTAAGCCCCTTATCCCTTTCAACCCTAAACGCCTCTGAGTTCTCCCAATTCTGTCTTCACCTCACCATCTTTTATTGACTCTGTTCATGCTTCCTTTTAGCTCAATACTCCACAAACATAACATTAACTACCACTGCTATGCTGATGATCTATTTCCATCAAACTAGGAATAGATTTATCATTAGACACCTTTTCTTATGCCTAACCCACATGTGAGCAGGATGACCGATAACTCTCTGCAGCTGAATGAAAACAGAACAGAAGTGTTAATATTAGGTCCCGCTGCTTCAATGACTCACTTAAAACTCAGCCAGGAGTCCTAAAAGACAATCTGCACAATCACGCAGAGAATCTCCCAGTTATCTTTGATCCACTCTTGCAGATTGATAATCATGCAAATCCATGTGCCATGCAGCAGCTTTTCCAGCTTAGATTGATGGTAAAAGTTAAAGCGTTTCCTTCTAAAACAGATCTAGAAAGTGAGCGCCATGCTTTACTCTCCTCTCGGTTAGACTACTGCAACTCTCTGTACATCGTCTCCCCCAGTCAACACTCTCTCAGCTACAGTTGGTCCAGAATGCAGGCGCCAGATTGATAACAGGAACTGAGAAAAGAGCTCACATCTCCCCTGTCCTCGCCTCATTGCACTGGTGTCCTATAACATTGAGAGTTGATTTGAAAATCCTTCATTTCACTTCTAAAGCAGTGCACAGTTCTGCCCCGGCCTATGTCAGTGCACTTATTAGGCCTTATGCAGCTTGTAAATCATGAAGATGCCATGACCAGTTCTTTAGTCTGTCCCTCGGTCTCGCCACGAATCAAAAGGTGATGGAGCTTTCTGTCAGGCTCTGGAACGGTCTCTCTCTGAACAGCAGAGTTTCTCCTTCATGGGATGCTTTTAAATCTGACTTATAGACTTATTTTTACTCTCTTGCCTTTGAGTGACACATACATGCATGGTATTTTTATTTGTATTTTACTATTACTCTTATACATTTACATTTCCTTGTATTATAACACTGTTTGTAGTTTTATTGTCTTGTTTATTTTATTGTAAAACACTTTGGATCAACTACAGGTGTGTAAAGTTGTGCTCTGTGAATAAGTTTGTCTTGCCTTGACATTGCATCTCATCGTTCTTGTTCATTTGTTTCCACATCTCACGATTGACCATGTTTGAATGGTGTGTGTGTGTGTGTGTGTGTGTGTGTGTGTGTGTGTGTGTGTGTGTGTGTGTGTGTGTGTGTGTGTGTGTGTATTCGCAGATATTCACCCCTTCATTTTTGCAGGTTTTCCTCACACACTGCCAAAATCCAGAATAACCCGTCTGTGTCTGGAGTCTCACCTGAAACAGCAGCAGCAGAAGCAGTTACACACACACATACACACACACACACACACACACACATCTGTATGCGTCATGAAGATAATGATGATGGATTACCTTCACCGTGTCTAGTGGATACCCCACCGCCACTCCAAACGCACCTGAACACACCAAACACAATCAGCCGTAACACACACACACACACACACAACTATTAACACACATTTACAACTAGCTCTGAGAATGTTGCTTTTTTATTCATAAAAGTACATATTAAGGCATTTATTCGAGATAAATGAGTGTTTAGACAGCATGTCATGTTAATCAACAAACATTGTGGAAACATTACTGAAGAATGCTTTCTCAACATATCTGCATATCTAATGTCTTAAATATAAAAATAAATAAAATCATTAAAAAATTACAAATATAAATCATAGATAATTCATAATAAATAAAATCATAAAAAACTAAAAATAAATGGCAAAAAATAATTAATTAATTATGTTTTAAATATTGCCTCTTATTTTATATAGCTTCTATTTATACATGTAAATATTTATCTATAATATAATTATTTATATATTTCCAGCTTACTTGTTAAATTCTATAATTTAGCTTCTTATTGCTATTATTTTTGTTTTTACAATTATTTTTACTGAAAATTGTGCTGTGTGTGTGACTTTTAGTCTGTGTGTGTGTGTGTGTGGGGTGTGTTATTGTTTATTTGAGGTATAACAGAATGATGAATCTTAAACTAAAGAGACAGTTCACTCAAAACAATCATTACATTTCTGTCATCATTAACTCTGCTTTTACCACTGATTTCCAGAGTAGCAGAAGCAAACACCATGAGGGTCAGTGGTTACCAATGTCCAGCATTTCCAGTAGAACTTCTTTAGTGTTCAGCACACACTCATAAAGGTTTAAGCAAGAGAAGAGCAAATGATGACATAATTTTCATTTAGGTGTACTGTCCCTTTAAGACACACACACACAAACCATTGTTTCTGTGAACTGTGGGGACATTCCATTGGTTTCTATTGTTTTTATACTGTACAAACTGTATTCTCTACAACCTTAAAATTGTACTCATAAATCACACACACACACACACACACACACACACACACACACACACACACACACACACTGACCTCCAACGGAACCGGCCAGGAAATCCGCCAGGTGCATCACGACCAGAAGCAAAAAATCCGATCGAACCGAACCGAGTCGAAGCATCGGAATCATCCGCTTCGAATCATCATCATCGCGAATAAAGCCGCTTCAGGAGCTGTCGATGAACATGAAGATGATGAAATGACAGAAGGTGATAAGGAGTGTGTGTGTGTGTGTGTGTGTGTGTGTGTGTGTGTGTGTGTGTGTGTGTGTGTGTGTGTGTGTCGCCCTGTCTGTCATGACACACACATGAAGCTGAAGGTCAGAATCTCCTCCAGAATGGCGGGTCTCTGCACTGTTGGTCGCCCGCTGTGGTTCTGGGCTCTCAGTGATTCTCCGTCGGTGTTAGGAGCAGAGCTGATCCTCTGTCAGATGTTAAAGGCGCTGTAATGTGGAGCTGTCAGAGCGGTGCTGTTCCTGCTGCGGCCGCGGGGTGGCGCTACTGCAAAGGCTCACTGAATGACTGACCATGTGACACGTGAGTCACGTGGTACACGGAACTGATGATTCATATTAAACAGCTGCAGCTCTGATACCGCTGAACTACAATAGAGAACATTCTATACAGATCAGCGTTTCTATAGGCTACTGTCCTCACGCTCAGCCAATCACAGCAGAGGAACTGACTCTATCAACACAGATCTGCTCATATACTAACAGTCATGTAGACTATTTAATAAATAACAGGAATAAATCCAGTTACTCGCTATAATTCCTGTTCCTACATTACTGGGATGACTGGGTTTAGGGTTAAATGTAGAAAAGTGTAAGACGTAATACACAATAACAGCTGATGAGGAAATTATTGGCAGATTCAATCTGTTTTCCCCAACTGTATCTATATTATATTAATCTTCTGAAGAAAGTCTGTAGTTTGGCTGAAATAAATAAAGTAAAAACTGCTGTGGACTATAATATAAGCCCCTGGACTGTGGGGGAAACCGGAGCACCCGGAGGAAACCCACGCCAACAAGGGGAGAACATGCAAACTCCATTCACAAACTGTTCATTAACAGTGTTTTTACAGTGTAGATTTTTTGTTAGGTTTATGCTAAATTTATTTGTATTTTTAATGGTTTATAGGTCTTTAACGTCTGACAAAGGGGCAACCAATGAAAACTCTCCTTTGGGCTGTAATTTAGGTCATTTACATACTTGCTGACTGTTAATTAATGTCCACCGTCCCTTGCTGAAATAATAAAACTAGAGCTGGGCAAAGATTAATCGCGATCAAAATAAAAGTTTGTTTTGACATAATATGTATAAGTGTATTTCATATACAGCTGAAAGCAGAAGTGTACATGCACTCTAATAAAGGAGCATAACCATGTTTTATAATCACACTAAACAGTTACTATTTTAGGTCTGTCAGGATTCCCTAAATGATTTATATTTGCTAAATGCCAGAATAATGAGAGAATTGTTTATTAATTTAAGTCGAAAGTTTTTGCTTGGTATTGTTCAGCTGTATTAAACTGTATAACTTTGGTCAAATGTTTTGGGTCTCCTTCCACAAGCTTCTCTCAATAGTTTGCAGGAGTTTTGGCTCATTCCTCCTGACAGAATTGGTGTAACTGAGTCAGATTTGTAGGCTGTCCTGCTCTCACAAGCTTTTTCCACTCTGCCCACACATTCTCTATAGGATTGAGATCAGGGCTTTGTAATGGCCACTCCAAAACATTCCCTCTGCTGTCCTTAAAGCACATTTGAACTAATTTGGCAGTATCCTCAGGGTCAGGGTCTGTCTGGAAGACTGCACTCACACTATGTACAGTTGCCTCGAACCGGGCCAAAGTACGCTTGTCCCCCCCCCCACCCCCTATAATACCCCTGCCCCCCCCCCCCCCCCCCCCCCCCCCCCCCCCCCGTCTCCCCCGACGGCCTGCACTCATACTACAATCGGGCCTGGGCACGCTTACGTCATCGCTGCTGCTGCGCTGTTCAGTGAGAAGCGCTCTCTCACTCAGCAGCACAGTGGAGATTTCTCTAGTTATATTGCTTTAGTGGTTTGTTATGCAGTGACATGCAGTCAGATATTTCACCAAACAGTCCTTAGGGATGCGGTGACACGCAGTCAGATATTTCGCCGAACAGATCCGCCACTTTTGACGCTCATAAACAATCATAAAGCCCTCGTGCTGCAGGAATGAGGAGGTCTGCTGAAGGTGCAGCTGTGGTGCAGTGAGGGGTTTGCGTCTTTAATAAACTACGGCAGTTTGCGTTCACTGAACAGTAAGAATGATTAATAAATCCATATAAAACAGCCCCTTAAAGTCACGTCTCGCTTTCAGTTTCGGGCTTTGGTGCGTTTTGCACTCACACTTGCACAAAGCCCAAGTGAACCGTGCTCAGGCACACCTCTTCCAACCGTGCCTGAGCCCGATTCAGCGCACTCACACTTCTCAAACGATCCGGGAAACGGGCCTGGGCACGGTATGGATGGCATAGTGTGAGTAGGCCCTTAGAATGAAAACGGCCTCTCCAGCGTTTTCGAAACACTCTGTTTTGGGCGCTCGAGAACTCCGGCATAGTGTGGATGGATGGTGTAACCGTAGCAAAACTTATGCATTTTAAAACGAAAACGCATTAGTGTAAACGGGGCCTCAGATCCATCAGAGCACAGCACATGCCTCCAAGCTTCAGTCTTTCCCCAGTGTCATTCAGCTAATGGTAATCTGGCTTTGTTGTTGATTCTGGCTTGTTGATTTTCTCATGTTGTCACAGAAGGAAGCAGTGTGTTTGAGCTTTTCCTTCAACACTATTCTACAGTTGTGCCTCACATTAACTCAAATGTTGTCAATTAGCCAATCAGAAACCTCCAAAACCCTGACATCATCATCTGAGCTTTACAGAGACAGAATAATCTTACTGTGTGTAAACTTGTCTTAGAAGAGTTAGAACAATTTCTTAAACGATATCTCTCTCATTATTCTGCTGTTAAGCAGAACAGAAACACACGTGATCATCCTCACTTACCTAAAGGAGGAAAAGTTTACTCACATTAACATCTGACTGTGTTTAAATGCTGATGTGCCTTTATACAGCGTATGTAAACTCCTGCTTTCAGCTGGATATAATGGATATGCGATACACAGAAGCAAAACTGTTCAAAACTATTTAGTTGCATAGATTTTTAAAGGTCTGTATCATTTCAGGAAATGTTCACAGTATTTCCTCTAATATTTGTTCTTCTGGAGAAAGTCTTTTTGGTTTTATGTCGTCAATATTATTATCCCCTTTACATGTCACGTTCAGCTGAACACTAGTGTCTTGAAGAATATCTAGTCTAATATTCTGTGCTGTCATCATGACTAAGAGAAAATAAATCAGTGATTAGAGATGAGTTATTAAATAAACAAATATGAAAGAGTAATATTGCCTGTCTGCGATGATGATGATGATGATGATGATGAAGGGGCGTTTCTTCGTCCTGCAGCTTCTATTGGTCACTGATGGACTTTCCCCTTCATATCAGCTTCATTCAGTAAAAATAGCCGTCAGTCGGCCAGTGGACAGCAGCTGCTCATGACCACACACACACACACACACGTGCACACACACTAGCCTGGACACTCACACTAGCACACACACACTAGCCCAGACACCCATTCGAGTGCACACACACACACTAGCCAGCACACTCACACACTAAAGCACACACATTCTAGCACGCGCACACACACAACTGTGCGCGCACACACTAACAGCAGTGCGCACACACACTCTTCTCCTTCATCTCAGGAATGGCTCTGGACTTCGCTGCTGGATGTTTCGGAGGTAAAACACACACAGATTTAATGATCATTAGCACATGTTGAGGAACAGTGTGATCTGCGTCTCTTATTTCTGCTCTCGGTCACTCTCTCATAAGCTTTCATTAGATCATGTATTTACTATGAAGAGTACAGCTGCAGCATTAGTAATGACAGTTCAGCATGTCCTGATGCATTATTAACAGCAGAGAATGCTCCGTCAGTTCACATGAACAGCTGATTAACCAACAGCAGCAGCAGATCCTGCAGGACATCATCTGTACACTGTGTGATCATGTTAGAAAACACATGAACTAACACACACTTACTGTGAAGCGCGATCACTTCCTCTTTAATCATGTCTATTTCTTGTTCTTGACGTGTCTCTTACTGTAAAGCGTGTTGAGGTGTCACTGTAGAGACGTGCTGTATAAATAATCCTGCCGTGATCTGACAAATACTCCAGCACTCAATGACTGATCCTGACTGGGGCAACACAGTGGCTCAGTGGTTAGCACTGTGGCCTCACAGCAAGAAGATCACTGGTTCGAGCCTCAGCTGGGTCAGTTGGTGTTTCTGTGTGGAGTTTGCATGTTCTCCCTGTGTTGGTGTGGGTTTCCTCCGGTTTCCCCCACAGTCCAACACATGTGCTATAGGGGAACTGATCAACTAAACTGGCTGTAGTGTATGAGTGTGTGTGAGAATGAGTGTGCAAGGGTGTTTCCCAGCACTGGGTTGCAGCTGGAAGGGCATTCGCTGTGTCAAACATATGCTGCAATAGTTGGCGGTTCATTCAAGGGTCTAGGCCAAAGGAGAATGACTGACTGACTGACTGACTGACTGACTGATGGTGACGGCACTTTCAGAGTTTGTCATCTTATACTGGTCAGAGGTGGATCAACACTCCTGAGCTGCACTCGGTGCAATATAATGAAAGAGTCAGTGATCATGCTTACTGTGTGACACCATTCCTGCTGAACCTGGGGAATCCTCCTCATTTCTGATGCATTGGAGGGTAAATGTGCATTTGGAGATTTGTTATTCAGGGTTACTTTAGATAAAAGCCTCTGGCGAAAGCTTTAAAGCAGATCTGTTCTGCCCCCGAGCCTCTGAACTCTCTAGAGCAGGGGTCGACAACCTTTTTTCAGCAAAGAGCCGTTGCAGATTTTTTTTTTGGCAAATGCATTTTTTTACAGAGCCACTGGGAATATACAGCTGGAGTCAGAGTTATTCACCCCGTGTTTATTTTTCCCCCAATTTTTGTTTATCAGAGAGCAGATTCCTCCAACACATCTCTAATCATAACAGTGTTAATAACTCATCTCTAATAACTGATTTATTTCCTCTTTGTCATGATGACAGTAAATAATATTAGACTAGATATTCTTGAAGACACTTCTATTCAGCTTAAAGTGACATGTAAAGGCTTCACTAGGGTACTTAGGGTAAAGTTAGGGTAATTAGGCAAGTCATTGTATAACAGTGGTTTGTTCTGGAGACTAATGAGAAATATACAGCCTGAAGGGGCGAATAATATTGAGCTTAAAATTGTGTTTAAAAAATAAAAATTGCTTTTACTCTAGCCCAAATAAAACAAGACTTTCTCCTGAAAAACAAACGCTCTAGAGTGTGTAGTGAAGTTCGCACACTTACAGTGCGTCCTAAATGTGTGCACTTTATTTGTGAAGAAAAAGTGCATGCTTCTGAGTGTGTGAGCTTTGGGACAAACTCTTTCCTCATTAGTGGATTGTTATGTTGCAGTTACGAGAGCTGTCAATCATCATCCACACATCATCCACACTTCTGTCATATTTAATAATCTATAATACTGTAGATGCAGCAGCAGCAGGTGAATCTGCCATCGAGGAGTCTGTCAGTCAGAGAAACTCTGCGTTCAGAAGTGAATGATCAAACACGTCTCTACAGACGTTGACAGTGATGCTGCAGGTGAAATATAAGACAGGAAACATGATTTAAATATTCACCAGTATGCTAGATATCAATTAATAGCCCTTCATTTTGCCCGAGCTTCTCTACTTGACAATGGGCTACAGTATATGCACACAGACGCTTCATTTCAGCCGGCCAGCCTCAGGGCTTCAGGTGAAGTGTTATCCCATACAGAATCACAGCGTTTAAGATCTGATTAAGCAGCCATCTTCACTGCCTGGCTGAGATATGCTATAAAGTGGGTTTCAGACCACAGAAGCTCTGCATTCAGTTATATTTTTCTGTGCCATGTCTGTACAACAGATGCAGTTATTTTACCACAGTGTTTTCAATGGAGTTTTTGCGCTGGCCTGCAGCCAATGGTTAAACAGTCTTTCCTCTCTTTTTACTCTCTAACAACCAAATGAATGCGGAAGTCTATTTAACTGATTATATTTGAGTTACATTACAACATCAGTGCTGTAAAAGGAAACGTATGAACCTGAAAATAGTCATATAAAGCTCTCAGATTAAGCTCATCATTGGCTGAAAAACACTAACTATAGCCCATTGGCCTCGTGCATCCGCCATGTTTGTAGTTTGTTTACACTCAATACCCAAGTTTGTAGTTCTAATCAAATTCACATTTAAGTGTTGTTCAATATCAGCGGTTTGAGTCCGGACACTTCTACACTTTCAACATCTACCACTGGAAACCTCTCTCTCATCAACACACTACCATTTGGGACACATTCATTCTATTTCCGAAAACTATTTAGTATGTCAAGTATGCGAACAGAGCTCAGGAATCTACGTCATGGGAAGATGTGTTCAGCCATGTTTGTGGACAAACACAGGAGTGCATAATATAAAGAGCTGCAAACCACAGCAGAACACGCCAGATATTGTAGAGGCATCTCTCTCAAACTGCATCTCACACACACACACAATTCAGCTGCGGTCACACTCGAAATTCTGTCATATGACGCTGCGAAAAGAGACGGAATTAAACAAGATGATTAGACATATAAAACAGCAAGTGAGAACATTAAAGCTATCAGGGCCTGGGAAGAGGAACTGGGCGTAGAGTTTGAGGATGACTACTGGAGTGCAGTATTGGGCAATGTGCGCACCTCCACCATGCGCTGGACTCAGTCTTCTACAACTTAAAATAATTCACAGAGCTCATCTCTCAAAGGCTAAACCTTCTAAAATATATGCCCATATTTCAGATATGTGTGATAAATGTAAACCTTCACCAGGCAATCTTAGGGCCAGACAGAATCTGCGGACGTTTTTTGCTCTTTCTGCTGAGAATTTTGGTATAAATCTGCGGATATCATGCTGAATTATTTTGGGGAGTATCATAGTAAAACCTTAATATGTGAAATAAAAAATAATATCCTTTTATCTTTTATTTAATGTTTAAAATGCAAATCGAATTAGATTCTGTAATGTAATGTATTGTTATTTAATGCCATTTTAGCAACCAAGGCTATTTTCATGGCCGGAACCTTTCAACAATAACTACAATTTAAAATCAAGAAACAAATGAATACATACATTAAATAAGATTTTCAGTGTTGATGCATGATAAAAAGTCTAAAATATTTTCTGGTTTCACTTTGTTAAAAATGAGTTCCAATTAGATTCACTGTGTTTATTAAATACAGCAAGTCTCATATAAATCTCTACTGAAAGACAGAAAACATGACTGCACACACTGTAATGTACATAAATCAGATGAACATTTTAGTCAATGATATTACTGGAATTAATTAAAAAACTGAAGATAAATTTACACGCATTTACTCGAGTAAATTAACAGAATTAATGTCGGGTGGAAAATCTGCTGAAATCTGCGCGTGCAGACTCTGTGTAGGCTCTGTCTTATGTTTGAATTTTGTCCCAAGTTGCAAAACTACTGGATTACTTTCTTTAAAATGGTTTCTGATATTCTGGGGGTCCAGTTAGCCGTTAGTCAGATCTTTGGTGTTTCCTCTCAGTGTCATCCTGTAAACTGGAGACACGCTGACATTGTGGCTTTGGCATCTCTTCATTAGGTGCAGAATACTGTTGTCCTGGACCTCCCCACAACACCTCTCTATTTCACTGTGCCTCAAAGATTTAGTTTTATTTCATTTATTGTTGTTGATGGTCTGTGTCGCGGACACCGCCCTCTCTCTTAGTCGCGGATATAACTGAGGGCGCAAGTGGTGAGGGTAGTGTCGCGGACACGGCCCACTCTATCAGTCGCGGATATAACTGAGGGTGCAGGTGGTGAGGGTAGTGTCGCGGACACCGCCCTCTCTCTTAGTCTCGGATATAACTGAGGGTGCAGGTGGTGAGGGTAGTGTCGCGGACACCACCCTCTCTCTTAGTCTCGGATATAACTGAGGGTGCAGGTGGTGAGGGTAGTGTCGCGGACACCACCCTCTCTCTTAGTCTCGGATATAACTGAGGGTGCAGGTGGTGAGGGTAGTGTCGCGGAAACCGCCCACTCTATCAGTCGCGAATATAACTAAGGGTGCAGGTGGTGAGGGTAGTGTCGCGGACAGCGCCCTCTCTTTTAGTCGCGGATATAACTGAGGGTGCAGGTGGTGAGGGTAGTGTCACGGACACCGCCCACTCTATTAGTCGCGGATATAACTGAGGGTGCAGGTGGTGAGGGTAGTGTCGCGGACACCGCCCTCTCTTTTAGCCACGGATATAACTGAGGGTGCAGGTGGTAAAGGGTAGTGTCGCGGACAGCACCCACTCTATCAGTCGCGGATATAACTGAGGGTGCAGGTGGTGAGGGTAATGTCACGGACACCGCCCACTCTATTAGTCGTGGATATAACTGAGGGCGCGAGTGGTTAGGGTAGTGTCGCGGACACCGCCCTCTCTTAGTCTCGAATATAACTGAGGGCACGAGTGGTGAGGGTAGTGTCGCAGACACCGCCCTCTCTCTTAGTTGCGGATATAACTGAGGGTGCAGGTGGTGAGGGTAGTGTCGCAGACACCGCCCTCTCTCTTAGTTGCGGATATAACTGAGGGTGCAGGTGGTGAGGGTAGTGTCGCAGACACCGCCCTCTCTCTTAGTCTCGGATATAACTGAGGGTGCAGGTGGTGAGGGTAGTGTCACGGACACCGCCCTCTCTATTAGTCGTGGATATAACTGAGGGCGCGAGTGGAGAGGGTAGTGTCGCGGACACCGCCCTCTCTCTTAGTCTCGGATATAACTGAGGGCACGAGTGGTGAGGGTAGTGTCGCAGACACAGCCCTCTCTCTTAGTTGCGGATATAACTGAGGGTGCAGGTGGTGAGGGTAGTGTCGCGGACACCGCCCTCTCTTTTAGTCGCGGATATAACTGAGGGTGCAGGTGGTGAGGGATGTGTCGCGGACAGCGCCCTCTCTCTTAGTCTCGGATATAACTGAGCGTGCAGGTGGTGAGGGTAATGTCGCGGACACTGCCCTCTCTATTAGTCGTGGATATAACTGAGGGCGCGAGTGGTTAGGGTAGTGTCGCGGACACCGCCCTCTCTTAGTCTCGAATATAACTGAGGGCACGAGTGGTGAGGGTAGTGTCGCAGACACCGCCCTCTCTCTTAGTTGCGGATATAACTGAGGGTGCAGGTGGTGAGGGTAGTGTCGCGGACACCGCCCTCTCTCTTAGTCTCGGATATAACTGAGGGCGCGAGTGGTGAGGGTAGTGTCGCGGACACCGCCCTCTCTCTTAGTCTCGGATATAACTGAGGGTGCAGGTGGAGAGGGTAGTGTCGCGGACACCACCCACTCAATCAGTCGCGGATATAACTGAGGGTGCAGGTGGTGAGGGTAGTGTCGCGGACACCACCCACTCAATCAGTCGCGGATATAACTGAGGGTGCAGGTGGTGAGGGTAATGTCGCGGACAGCGCCCTCTCTCTTAGTCGCGGATCTAACTGAGGGTGCAGGTGGTGAAGGTAGAGTCGGGGACGCCGCCCTCTCTATTTTGCTGGCCTAGGCGGCTGCCTAGGTCACCTCTATGGACGCGCCGGCCCTGAGTTTGACACATTCGCGTGTATGAATGGAAGTCTATGGGGAGAAAAGTCCAGCATGACCGCAGCTTAAAATGAACTAATGTGTACATTTATGATGTGTAGAGCTTTACAAAGGCTCTTTGTGTGTCCGAGCACTGACGCAGAGGAACGGATCTGAGGAAGGAGTTCATCTGTCGCTGACAGCACATCAATGAGCTGCAGCATGAAAACAGCTCAGAGAGGATTTCTTCATTGTGTGTAGTGCGACTGCTTACAGCTTCTTGCTGATGAGTGTGTGTATGACACAATTAATCAATACAGATCAACAGGAATCAGACTCCTTTGTCCTAAATACCCAGAATGCACTGCAACACACTCCCGTTTTCATTGGGATGCAGCAAAAAGTTCTCAGCCCAGAAAGCACGTCACAGTATACTGGTGTGTGTGTGCGGTCTGGCGCAATATGGCTGCCGTCACGTCATCCAGGTGGATGCTGCACTCTGGTGGTGGATGACTGTGTGTGTAACGCACCTTGAGTTCCCAGAAAAGCGCTATAGAAATGTAAGGAATTAATATTATTATTACGGCGGCTGGTTTAGTCCAAAAAAGAGAAGTACTTTTGCATTTGGGTCAGTTCTCGATCTCACCATGAGTAAACCAAACGCTCCAGGGTTTGTCTGAAAGCTTTCGGTGCACACCTGAGTACGACTGACCGCCTGAACACCTGCCCAAACCAAACAAACGACGCAGGGGAAACAGTGCCAGAACTCAGTGGCTGTGTGTGTGTGTTCTGGAGAGTTATGTGTTGTGTGTGTGTGTGTGTGTGTGTGTGTGTGTGTGTGTGTGTGTGTGTGTTTGGCGCTGGTGTTTCAGGTCAAGGCTGGAGAACAGTTGCATCATCCTGAACTGTTGATTCTGCTGGAACTGATCAAATGTGAACTGTGGATAAGAGTGTGTGTGTGTGTGTTGCAGGAGCCGCAGGTGTGCTGGTTGGACACCCGTTTGACACAGTGAAGGTACGTCCAGCTGAACTCCATAATCTCCGCCCTGATCATGTCATCCCGTCTGTTTTAGTGATCGTCTGTTTTAGTCTGTTTTAGTGA
The DNA here is from genome assembly GCF_049306965.1 of Danio rerio. Classification (NCBI taxonomy): domain Eukaryota; kingdom Metazoa; phylum Chordata; class Actinopteri; order Cypriniformes; family Danionidae; genus Danio; species Danio rerio. The sequence goes on from NC_133192.1 coordinate 474,879, forward strand.
TAGTCTAATCTGCTCTAGAAGCGCAGTCCTTCTCTGATGACTGATTAGGCGAAATCTGATTAGTCACGCACCTCAAACTCTTAGTGCAAGACCAGGAGGAGCATAAAAACAAAACCCGCCCCCTACTTAATATTCAGTTTCCATTGTAAATATGTCATATTGAGCTTCTGTGTGTTGATTTCTGCTAAGTTAAGTGATGTATGGGATTCTGTTTCAAAGTCCCTTTAAAGCAAGTCATGTCACTCAGCAGCCATCTTTGAAACACCTCTCGGGCGTTATGCTCAGGCATATGTCTGAATATGGGAAACATCAAATCCTCCAAAACTGCTTGCCAAGCTTACGATTACATTTCATATTAGGAATCACTAATAAAAAGAAACAACAGCTGTCTCTCTAGTTTCATTTCTAAATGTCCGTATCACACAAAATCTGCAGAAACACGTCTGGTCATTCTATTGCAATCTCTGATTGGTTCCTGTACTAGAAGGCGGGGCTTCATTCGCCATATTAACAGTTACACTTTTCCCCATTCAGAAGTATAGGAGTGACAAGTCTTGTGCGTTATAGAGTCTTTGACTGTTTTAAAGAGCTTAGAATGACCAAGAAGCGACACTCAATAGAGCGCTCCATTGCAGCAGCAGCGCCCAGCGACAGCCCCGCGATTCCACCATTGCAGAGTGAAAGCGATCAGTCGTCCATTGGATCTTACTGCTGTCGTGATGCAAGCCGCTGCTTTATTTTCTATTTATTTATTTTAAAAGCGCATTAAAGCTGAGACACAGCCCGAAAGACGACAATACAACACTATCACAATCATCAGCAATTTAATACTTTATTTTACAGACTTCATAATAAGCTGCTGTTCTATTGGAGTTTTCATTCTATAATGGCCGCCGCGTGAATCTAGCGGCATCTAGTGGCTGTTTCCCAAATCACACTAGAGTGTCGCCTCTTGCTGATTCTATGCTCTTTGACTGTTCCCATGTCTCAGCCACTACTCATTTAAATCTCTACTATATGGCCACACCCCCTTACTGCTGATTGGCTGCAAGTGTGTTTTGAGGCCGAGTTCAACAGTGTGGAAAATGAGCTGGTTCATCAGAAACTGAGCTGCTCTCGCATGTGTGTGTGTGTGTGGATAACCTGTGTGTCCAAGCAGGACAACTAACACTGTTCTTCAGCTCAGAGTGTGTGTGTGTGTGTGTGTGTGACCTAAGGGCAGCAGACAACACACGGAGCGGCTGATAAACACACTCACAGTAGTGTGTGTGTGTGTGTGTGGTCTGCTGCCCTCAGCTGATCCTCATACACAGCGCAGGGTGTTTTACAGCAGAAGTGTTGTGTGTTGTAGATGAGCGTGAGGCTTTTACACCACGGTACACATAGTGAGTAAAGACCAGGTGAACACCTGCTCTAGATGTTGTCCAGAGGTCAAATATCTGCAGCTCTACACTGATGATGTGCTTCTCCTGGACTGATTCTGATCTTTATTCATCATCTCATGGATAATCTGTGTTTTCAGGTGCGGCTGCAGGTGCAGAGTGTGGACAAGCCCTTATACCGCGGTACAATTCACTGCTTCCAGTCCATCATCCGGCAGGAATCGGTGAGATTCATTATTATTAACAGTGTCCTGATAAACCAGCTCGAGTAAAGGGACCGCTATTGGCAAAAAGTGTAGAGCAAGCAGAGTAAAACCTACTGAAATACGAGTTAAAGCAGCTCTTCTGAAAGTACTCAAGAGGAGTGAGTGAGGAGCAAAATACACTTCATCAGGTACACCTGGCCAACTGCTCACTAACACACATTCCTAATCAGCCAATCACATGGCAGCAACTCAATGCATTTAGGCATGTGGACAGTTCATCACTCAAATGGCCTCCACAGCCACCAGAGCTCAATCCAATAGAGCAGCTTTGGGATGTGGTGGAACGGGAGATTGGCATCATGGATGTGCAGCCGACAAATCTGCAGCAACTGTGTGATGCTATCATGACAATATGGAGCAACATCTCTGAGGAATATTTCCAGTAGCTTGATGAATCTACACCATGAAGGATTAAGGCAGTTCTGAAGGTGAAAGTGGGTCTAACACGGTACTAGTAAGGTGTACCTAATAAAGTGGCCGGTGAGTGTGTGTGCCACAAAATTTTCACACAAAAATTCAGCATTTTGCAAACAAAGAATCACTGGACTCGCAAACAATCAGAAAGCTCTTGGCAAAAACAAAAGTTTGAGCAAAAACTGTTTTACAAATATAACTCCTGTCATAAATAAACATGCTCATCTGCATGCAGCCCTTTAACAAACACCAAATCTAGTGCAAAGAGCTGCATAGCTGCTGATCTACACAAACGCATCCAGATGGATGTTGTCTAATGAACAGCACACTGGGGCACCGCGTCACTCGCTCTGGTTTACTCACAGGATGTTTTTCATCTCATACAAAGTTTTCCTACGACGTGATAGAGGCAAATTCCCGCATTCCTGGCAAATGCACCGCACGCTGATAATTCACTTGTACTCGCATGTTTGCGTGGACCTTCTATGTAACTACCTAATTCTGCATTTGAGCAGCTGTGAGTGTCCAGCAGGTGGCGCTACAAACCAAGCTCCTGCAGCTGAGATGCAGTTTGTGTGCAGACGGAGCATTCTGTAGTGCATTCGATGACTGCTGAAGGTCATTTGTTGATTTCAGTCATGATATAGTCGATCTAAACGGTCTCTCGTTGTGTGGTGATTTTGAGGTTTAATTCTTCACACTGTCCATGTTTGCTGCATTTATACCGTACAATAAAAATAGACGGACTCTACTATGAATGATTTGATAGGATGGTCATCGCTGAACTGATTATTCTACTTCTACTATAAAGTATTGTCTGCAGGTTGAATGAAATGTGCAGTAACGTTACAGACAGCGCTGAAAATGTACTCTACTCAGTCATTTGTGTGGTTTTATTTCTCAGCTCTTCAGGATGAGTAAACAGGCAACACATTACAGCTTCCAGAGCTGCAGATCGTTAAACTCCAAATTAACAATAAAATAGAACTTGTGATTGTTGAACCACACTGTTATAAAATTAACGAACAACATGGTAATAATGTATTTACCCAAGTATAAATATATACAGTCTGTTACCTAGAAACCTGTTTTTTAGGGGTGAAAACTAATCTGAAATATGTATATTATACGAGGATAAATATGACACACCTTTTGTATTTATTTTTTGGTATTCCTTTAGTTTTAGTCATTTGAGTTAAACCAAATGACGTTTGTTCCAGCATTGTGAACTGTCGGGAATTTAACTGTTTCTTTAACGTCAGGTACGGCCTGTTTCCTCGGGTTCCTCTAATAAGTGTACAGCGCAGCTCCAGGAGTTACTCGAGACCCGAGTGTTGAGCACGCAGAGCTAATTTCAGCTCCAGGAACATCTAAATCTGTCTGCATTTCAGGAGCAGAAGGGTTTCAGGTTCAGCAAATATTAAAGCCAGAGTTCAGCCAAGAATGAAAACTCTTTCTGTTACTGCACCTGCAGGTATTCTGATCTAAAAGCAGAAGTGTCAGCAAATGAGACAGCAGGAGCCTCATGTACAAAGACTTGTGCTGAATTAATACTGAAGCATTGCGTACGGACAATGCAGTAAATGTGCGTACGCAGTAAAAGTCAGATGTATGAAACACTGCGTACGCTGAATCCCACACATATTCTCTGTGTACATCTGAATTAACATGAAACTGAGCGCACGTGCACGTGCGCTAAACCCCTCCCTGCCTCCTCCCCCATATGAATATGCTAATGACTCCACTTTGGCAAAACCAAATATAAAAGCAACAGCAAAAGCAGGCAAGAGGAGAAACTTCACAGAGTGTGATTGGAGGTGCTCCTATTAGAGGTAGACCACAGAAAAACTATCAATTACATTATTTGCACATTTGTTTTCCGGAGTCAATAACAAAAGGAAAATGAATAGAGTGTGAGAGTTCAGCTGACAGTTAACACAGTGGGGTCTGAACATCACACTGTGACTGAATTAAAAAGGAAATGGTCTGATGTGAAGGTGCAGGTGAAGAGGAGAACAGCGGCGCACCATCTGTCAAGTGTGGAGCGAACAGGCGGAGGAACAGGGGATGCTGAACTAACACCCATTGTGGAGAGAGCTGCCTCACTTTACTGTCTGCAGTAGTGTAAGTGTCTGTGGGAGACACAGATGTGTTAGAGAAACACTTTGTTAGGGCGGCATAGCAGCACCCCTCCGCTCTTATCAAGGCAGGTGCCACCGGCGTTTAGCTGCCCAATCGCCCGCTCTACAACTGACCGAGTGTGAGATGGCCATCACTGTATCTGCGCTCCAGGGGCCTCATGTATCAACGCTGCGTACGCACAAAAACTTTGCGTACGCCAGGTTTCACGCTCAGAATCGCTCACGTTTGGATTTACTAACAATGAACTGAACGTGGGAATGTGCGCAGCTTCACGGCAGCTTCATGTCAGGCGTACGCACATTTTTTGTGCGTGTCTGTTTTATTTCCATTGGCGACTCCTAGAGGCAGTTGTGTTAAATTCCTCTCTACAAAGTGTCTGATCCGTGCAATGGCAGCTGTATGAGACGGGTTCATCTAGCAGGTATATAAGGTTTCCATACCATACAGTTGACCAGCTAAACATTAAAGCACAATTTGCAGCGGTCGCCTGTTTTCCTCATGTAATCTGAGCAATCTACTGCACGCACATTGCTATAAAGACACTATCTGAAGATGAATTTGCATGCGTGAATCAGAAACATTTCCATTCAATAAATGTGCAAATAAAATATGATGCACAGACTTATTAATGATTCCTACTTGTCTTTCTCGTGATAAATAGTTGGCAAAATCTGATATGTAGCGGGGGAAAAAACAAGAAAGAGTTCATCAGACGCTGGATTCGAGCCGAGTTCATGCTCGAACGTATCAAAACATGATCACATGCGTCTTACGAGCTGCGCCACTGAGACTGTTACGGATGCTGCAACATTTTACAGCTATAAATCACACTATTTCTCTTTTAATTCACTCAGTGCGATGTTCAGACCCAACTGTGTTACCCGCATCAGCTAAACTCTCCCACTCTATTTTTTTCTTTTGTTGTTAATTCCGGAGAACAAACTTGCAAATAACACCGCTTTCCTCCGGTCTACCTCCGAAAGCAGCACCTCCAATTCACATTCTGTTCAAAGTTTCTCTTCTTGCTTGCTTTTGCTTTTTCGTTGGGTTTTTCCATTAGCATAGTCATTAGCATATTCATTCGGGGGCGGAGGCAGGGAGGGGTTTTGTGCTCGTGCATGTTGCGCTCAGTTTCACGTTCATTCAGATTCAGATTCAGTACAAAAGAATATGCGTGAGATTCGGCGTACGCAGTGTTTCATACATCTGAATTTTTTTCTGCGTACGCACATTTACAGCTTTGTGTGTACGCAATGATTTAGTATGATTTCCACACAAGTCTCACAAGTGAAGATGATCATCATTAAGTCTAGACCTGTCTAGACTCACTCAAAACTTCCATTCCCTCACCTAAAAAAAAGGCGTATATATGTATAAATAAAACACCCCCACCCCACAGTCACATCAGTCTGTGCCAGTCTGTATCTACCTATAATATATATAAGATGCAGGCTGTAGCTAGGTTGGTGGCAGGCTGCATATAGGTAGCTAAGTGGCAGGCAGGGGCGGGAACAGCTTACCTTGGTTCTGGCCGGCGCGAGTTCCCTCCTAAACACTTCCCGCCCGTCACAGCGTCTAACAAAGGGGCGGGGTGCGTGGTGACGTCACCGGCATCCCCGCCCCTTTGTTTACACGGCGGGCGGGGAATGCCAGTGACCGCTGTGTACGGATAGAATCAGCGGAGCGGGGAGCGCTCTCTCTCCCCGCTCCGCTGATTCTGTCAGTGTACAGGTGGTCGGCATGGGCAACAAAATATTGCACTGAGGGCCGCAAATGGCCCGCGGGCCGCGAGTTTGAGACCCCTGCTCTACAGCATGCTCTACAGTCATATATCTGCGCAGACACATTAGACTAATCCAACAAAACACTCAAGATCACAGTTGGGGAAGCTAACATGTTGGGGAAAGAGTGAATAAATATAGGAACACTCTTCCTCTCTCTCGATCAGAAAAACACTCCCTCCTACTCAGAGCCGGCGTGTTTGATAATGGTGGGAGCTAAACTCATCTCCTGCTGAACTAGGCTCAGTCTGACATCATCTCCTGTGTTTGCCCACAGATGCTGGGCCTCTACAAGGGCATCGGCTCCCCGCTGATGGGTCTGACCTTCATCAACGCCATCGTGTTCGGTGTGCAGGGGAACGCCATGCGGATGCTGGGCTCCGACACGCCGCTGCATCAGTTCATGGCAGGCGCCGCGGCCGGACTCATCCAGAGCGTGATCTGCTGCCCGATGGAGCTGGCCAAGACCCGTATGCAGATGCAGGGCACGGGCGAGAAGAGCTTATCCCGCCGGCTCTACAGGAACTCCCTGGACTGCCTGATCCGCATCTACCGCCGCCAGGGCTTCAGAGGGATCAACAGAGGCATGGTGAGCACCGTGATCCGCGAAACGCCGGGATTCGGGATCTACTTTCTGACATATGACACACTGACGCGCTCACTAGGCTGCGAGGCCGGCGACCGCTTCATCGTCCTCAAGCTGCTGCTGGCAGGCGGAGCCTCAGGCATCGCCTCCTGGATCTCCACCTACCCGGTGGATGTTATCAAATCCCGCCTCCAGGCTGACGGAGTGGGCGGAGACTGCAGATACTCCGGCATGCTGGACTGTTTTGCACAGAGCTGGCAGAGGGAAGGGTGGAGGGCGTTCACTCGAGGGCTGACCTCCACCCTCCTCAGGGCGTTTCCGGTCAACGCCACCACCTTCGCCACCGTCACGCTCTTCCTCATGTACATGCGGCAGGAGGAGGTGGAGGACGCCTGCGAGTCCATCCGGCCAGACCTCCAGCACAGCAGCCTCTAAACCCAAAGAAGGGTATAAATAGAGGGCGGAGCCAGCTCCAGGAGGGTGGGACTTGAGCTCCAAGTGGGCTGTACAAACCTCCATTAATTTAAAGTCTTGTACATGACAGAGTCCAACCTGTTGAGTTTTATGAATGTCTACACCTGCCCCAACCCTAAACCCAGTCTCACAGTAACCTGTTGTGTTTATTAATGTCTTCTACACCTGCCCCAACACTAAACCCCACCTACTTGTGGTGCAAGTCCCTCCCACTTGCAGGTCAGCAGGCTGCATCAATCCATACTTGAACCAAAGTGCCTATCAAGGGCTCATTCCAGTCCAATTTGTCTCCGTCCTACACTCGCTATCTTCCCTCAGATGTACGTCATTGGTTACGTTACACATCGGTGGATTTGCTCTTCAGTGTCTGGGCTTCAGCAGTGATGTTTACACTCAACTGAACTCTGGAGACTGAAGGCGTTTCAGTTTACCACCGCTTCATCTGTGATCAGCTGCTCTCACATTGTAAACGCGCTATAGAGATAAAGATGAACTGAACAAGTGTCCACTACTGCCCCAAACGCTTGAGCACTTAGCAACTACACTGTTGTGACGCCACAAACACATTGCATTATGGGACATACAGGTGCTGGAGTGGGACATATGAAGCCGACTCGCTCCCTACGTCAAAACTGAGGGATCGAGGGTATGCCAGTGTAAACTTCCCTCGTTCACTTGAAGTAAAGCGCACTTCAGAATGGCGACAGGGATACCCTCGAGAGAAGAAGGGAAGGGAAGTTTGCGATTGCGTGTCTAAAAGTAAACTGGAACACAGCTTATTTCGAACTCGAGCTCATCCAAAACCAAAGTCTGATCAGAATGAACGGGGGAATCCTGAAATCTGGAACACTGAGAGATGGGTTCGAGAAACGCAGATGAAGAACTCAGTCATCCTCTACTAGAGGCTGTGATGCTTCTTAAGACTAATTTCTTCTGAACAGAAAGACTCAAACTCGTGTAGCTGTGTTCAAACAAGGAAGAATGAACTGCTTTAGAGCTGTTAAAGGGTCAGTTCACACACAAATGAGAATTCTGTCATTAAGTACTCTGCCTCATGTGGTGTCAATCCCAAGCTGTGGCCTCACAGCAAGAAGGTCGCTGGTTCGAGACTCGGCTGGGTGTTTCTATGTGGAGGTTCTCTCCATGTTGGCGTGCTCCGGTTTCCCCCACAGTCCAAACACACTTTTGGTCAGTGTATGAGTGTGTGTGTGTGAATGAGTGTTTTCCAGTACTGGGTTGCAGCTGAAAGGGCATCCACTGTGTAAAACCTATGCTGGGATAGTTGGCGGTTCATTCCACTGTGGCAGCCCCTGATGAAAAAACAGACTAAGCTGAAAGAAAGTAAATGAATATGTATTGTGAATTAGACTGATTTGAGAGTTTCTGCTCTCTCCAGTAGGTGGCGCCACTACTGTGCAGTGTAATGTAATGCTTGATAACAGCTGAACCACTGCACTGAAGGCACATGGAGTGTTTTGAGGATGTGTTTGTCTTGTCTAGACATCTTCAGACCCTTGCTGTCTAAGGAGAGTCAGAGAGCTCCAGGATTACATCTAAAATATCTTCAAGATGAACGAAGAGCTCAGCAGAGATTGACAGAATAGTCATTTCTGTGTCAACTGACCCTTGAAAAGAACACCCTACACCTGATTTATCACCAAAATCCTGCATATTAGAGCATCCAGACTGATAATATGTGCCTTTCAAGTCTTAATATGAGTGTTTTAGGGGGGATTGAGATATACTGTTGTGTTTGTAATGCTGTTGCACATTTGTATTCTGCCGATTATCGAGATTCTGTAGGCTCAGAGTCTGAAATCTGCCATTGTATTTTCAGACCAGAGAGCAGAACGAGTCATGATCACAGGAATGGAGACTTCTCATCATGTTTACATCACACACTGTGAAGAATATCTGTCATGAGCAGTTTCTGTGTGTGTTAGCGGTGGTGAATTGCATTATGGGATGTTGATCTCTGCTCCGTCCACTTCGGATGCTGAATATTCAACTCTACAGTTTAACAAAGTGACTTTGACTGACATTTTAGGGGTTTAAAATAATATACTAAATAATATCTAGAGAGACAGGTGTGTAGAATAACAGAACATGTGCTGCAGTTTATTACAGGGTTTCTGTAGTGTATTATACAACACCAACACACACTATACAGCACTGCACACTATTACACATGTGCAGAACACACACTATACACAGTCATCAATGTTAAAAGATGATCAAGATCCCATAATGACATTCAGAAGCAGAAATAAACTGGGGAAATACAAATATAAATCATAAAATACTGGAAACTGCTGCTTTGGGGATAATGTTTACAGTGTAGAGTTATTATCAGTGTTATTGGTTATCTTTCCATGCACCTTAAACATGTGAGCGGGGCAGACATCAGCTAAACCCTGAATAAGGAGACGTGTTGGTTTCTGCAGTCTTATCTGATGTGTTTTCAACATGCATGTAAACTCATGCTGGAGGTGAACACGGCTGAATTCTGAATGTGACCATGATTTTACAGCGTTTACCGTGTTCTAATGAATGAGTGTATTGCTGTGGAGCTGCTCTACAATCATATCAGATTAAAACAATAATAATTAGAGATGAACCAGAAGAACTGTGCTGTAACTGTATGTTGTATATATGTATACACTGAGGACTGTGCTATATCTAGAGCTGGAGTATTTCTAATAAAACTGAAGCGATATGAGGAGCAGCTGCTGATCCGTCCTGCACTCTTCATGAGCTCTGAAGTGTTTGATGATCACTAACAAGTGTGTATTTGTCAGAAATGGGGATTTCTCCTGCAGGTTCAGACTGAGTGAATGCATGAGTGTGTGTTAGAACTGTAGATGAACACACACACACACACACGCACACACACACTCGATGAAGGTTCAAAGGGGAACAGCGACCTCTAGTGGATCACAACACACTCTACAAACACACTGGTACAACTGTACAGACACATAAACACACACTACAGATTCACACACACTCCCACTCCCTCTTTTTTGTAGACACACAGTCTACAGACATACACTCACACACAATCTACAGATTCACACACTATCTGGACCAGGGGCGCCGCATAGGGGACAAAAGTTAGGATGACTCGTAAGGGGCCACACTGTTATGGGGCCCCTTAGAGATACTACAGGCGCCCCCTATAGAAGCCGCCCCTGATCTAGACACACTATATAGAGGCATGCACACGCATATACACACACACACACACACACACACACACTTTCTCTCTAGAGACACACACACACAATACACTCTACAAACACATTTATATGTTCTCTCTCTACTCACCCACTCTAGACAAACACTGTAAACTAGAGACAAACACACACACACACACACACACACACACACACACACACACACACACACACACACACACACATTCATATGAGAAAACAGGGTCCTCATTAAAAACAAACAGCTATTTTATTTCTGTACAGCGCTGCTGCTTTACACACACGCACACACCCACCCACCCACCCACCCACACACACACACACACACACACTTAGTGTTAAACATAAATACTTCAGGCCAGAATCACCATAAAGGCCACACTCATAATCTGAGGAGCAGAACATACCTGAACAGAAAACACGCACGCATGCACACACGCGCACACACACACACACACACACACACACACACACACACACACACACACACACACACACACACACACACACACACACACACACACACTCATTTAATCCTGCATAAAGTGCTGCTGGGAGTCAGTCTGTGCTGCTCAGGCTGGGTTATGGAGTCAGTCAGTGCTGGGTTATCTGGTTTACATGATCTGTCATGGTTTTCTAGAGTCTATAGTGGTTCAGGTCTGGTTAGTCTGGTTTATCAGCACCGGGTCACAGCTGTAGCGCAGGCAGCGGTAGATCTCCTCAGCTCTGGAGCGACTGACACACGCCGAGGCCTGCAGATCCTCCACTGAGCTGAAAAACAGCAGAGGAGTGGTCAGACCTGAACACCTGCTCTGAGGAACACCTGAGCTGACCAACACCTGTATTAAAGAACACCTGAGCTGACGAACACCTGTGCTGACGAACACCTCTATTAAAGAACACCTGAGCTGACGAACACCTGTGCTGATGAACACCTCTATTAAAGAACACCTGAGCTGACGAACACCTGTGCTGACAAACACCTCTATTAAAGAACACCTGAGCTGACGAACACCTGAGCTGACGAACACCTCTATTAAAGAACACCTGTGCTGATGAACACCTCTATTAAAGAACACCTGAGCTGACGAACACCTGCTCGGTGGAACACCTGAGCTGACCAACACCGATGCTGATGAAAACCTGTACTAAAGAACACCTGCACTTACCAACACCTGCACTGACAAACACCTTTATCGATGAACACCTGTACTGATAAACACCTGTGCTGATGACACTTGCAATGATGAAGATCTGTGCTGATGAACACCTGTGCAGATGAACACCTGTACTGACCAACACCTGTGCTGACAAACACTTGTACCGATGAACACCTGTACTAAAGGACACCTGTGCTGACAAACACTGGTGGTGACAAACACCTGGACTGACCAACACCTGTGCTGACGAACACCTGTACCGATGAACACCTATACTAAAGAATACCTGTGCTGATGACCAACTGCGCTGACGACACTTGCAATGACGAAAATCTGTGCTGATGAACCCCAGCCTTTATAAACACCTGTGCTGATGAACACCTGCCTTTATAAACACCTGTGCTGACAAACACCTGTGCTGACGAACACCTGCGCTGACAACACTTGCAATTATGAAAACCTATGCTGATGAACACCTGCGTTTATGAACACCTGTGCTGATGAACACATGATGTTGTACACCTGTACTGACGAACGCTTGCAATGATGAACACCTGTAGTGATGAACACCTGTGCTGATGCTGTACCTGCTGATCATGTGGCTGATGGAGCTGAAGCGGTGGCTCATGTTCAGAGCACAGATGTAGCTCATGTTCGGCAGCGTCAGGTAGAACTGGAGCGCCTGCTGCCGGTGCCCTTTGACCTCCAGTGGCACCTGTATGGCCTGACCTTTCCTCTTCTCCACCTGTGTGAGGTCGGTCAGTATAGTGGCGGTTTCCTCGAACCCGTTACTGAACAGCAGCCGAACGCCCGCCGTCACCAGAGCCGCCAGTGTGGAGTCATAATAGCGGCTGCGCTGGAACACTCGCACCGTCTCTCCTGAAACACAGTTCAAGAGCTTGTAGAAGTTGCTGTCAGTTCTCACACACATACACACACACACACACACACACACACACACACACACACACACACTCACACACACACATACATACACACACACTCACTCACTCACTCACTCACTCACTCACTCACTCACTCACTCACTCACTCACTCACTCACTCACTCACTCACTCACTCACTCACTCACTCACCAGGTCTGGTTCTGTCCTTCTGGATGATCAGACACACGCGCTCATATGTGGCCTGCAGACGCTGCATTCGCTCCTGCAGACGTCTGCGGTTGTGAGCGCTGGACACCTCAGACTCGCTCTGCCACTCCACAGCGGTGCGGTTGCTGATGATAAAGTCTGTGCTGCCCAGAGAGCAGACGTGGACCTGCAAATGATGGCGGATCCGCAGGAGCGACAGCAGCTCTGAGCCGCCGCTGATGCAGCGAGCGTCCACTAACACAGCCAGAGGAGCGTCTGCAGACACTGGGAACCCAGCGTCAGGAGCCTGAAGACAACAACAACACCACCACCACAGCTTTCAGAAGCAGCTTTAGTCATCAAAAACACCACTGCAAAATAATGCTGTCATGTTTCTACTCCAAATATCTACCAACTCTTATATCAAGGAGCATTTTCAAGACTCTGTTACCATCAACTCCGCTACCGTCAACTCTGATATACTGTTATCGTCCACTCCGCTACAGTCAACTCTGCTAATGTCAACTCTGATATACTGTTATCGTCAACTCCGCTACAGTCAACTCCGCTACAGTCAACTCTTTTACCATCAACTCAGCTACAGTCAACTCAGCTACCGTCAACTCCGCTACCATCCACTCTGATATACTGTTATCGTCAACTCCGCTACAGTCAACTCTGACATACTGTTATCGTCAACTCCGCTAGTCAACTCTGTTACCATCAACTCCGCTACAGTCAACTCTGATATACTGTTATCCTCAACTCCGCTACAGTCAACTCCGCTACAGTCAACTCTGCTACTGTCAACTCTGAGATACTGTTATCATCAACTCCGCTACAGTCAACTCTGCTACTGTCAACTCCGCTACCATCAACTCTGATATACTGTTATCGTCAACTCTGCTACCGTCAACTCTGATATACTGTTATTGTCAACTCCGCTACAGTCAACTCTGTTACCATCAAGTCCGCTACAGTCAACACTACTACTGTCAACTCTGCTACAGTCAACTCTGCTACCATCAACTCTGATATACTGTTATCGTCAACTCCGCTACAGTCAACTCTGTTACCATCAACTCTGCAATAGTCAACACTGCTACTGTCAACTACGCTATAGTCAACTCCACTACCGTCAACTCTGATATACTGTTATCGTCAACTCCGCTACAGTCAACTCTGCTACTGTCAACTCTCTACCGTCAACTCTGCCATCGTTAACTCCGCCACCTTCAACTCTGATATACTGTTATTGTCAACTCTGCTATCATATTCTCTGCTACCGTCAACTCCGCTACCGTCAACTCTGATATACTGTTATCGTCAACTCCGCTACCATCAACTCTGATATACTGTTATCGTCAACTCCGCTACCATCAACACGGCTACAGTGAACTCCCCTATCGTCAACTACGCTACCGTCAAATCAGTTATGGCATCAAAAGTCCTCACCTGTTTGTGGGTCTGGAAGTCCAGCTCTTCTGACAGCTCTGCCTGATCTTCAAGTCTCTGCCTCTTCTGGATCTCCGGCTCGGGCCGACGGCAGACACTCTGCGGGACTTTAAACACACTGTGGGTCTGAGGTTGGTCCTCGTCCTCATCGCTAGAATCCTGTGGGCGGATGATGCGGGAGCGTTTGTTTTTACGCTGCTGATCTGTGGCAGGGTTTGCCGCACGTATCTGCCGTATCCGAGCCCTGCGGCGCGTGGCGTACTGCCTCCTCCCATCGATGAATGAGTCTTCAGGGATCAGCTCCACAGACTCCTCATCAGCAGACACTTCATCCTCCTCCTCGCTTCCATCAACCACAAAACTGTCCTCGGCGTACGACTCGTCCTGTTCTGGCACCTGACAAATGCAGAGTCGGAAAAACTGTGTGAAACTACACACACCCCCTAAACGTCTTTGCGTGATTAATGTTGGTCTGCAGATCTCAATGTGTGTGTGTGTGTGTGAGGGTCTTTGTGTCAGTAATGTTGGTCTGCAGATATAAATGTGTGTGTGAGGGTCTTTGCGTCATTAATGTTGACTGCAGATATAAATGTGTGTGTGAGGGTCTTTGTGTCATTAATGTTGGTCTGCAGATATAAATGTGTGTGTGAGGGTCTTTGTGTCATTAATGTTGGTCTGCAGATATAAATGTGTGTGTGAGGGTCTTTGTGTCATTAATGTTGGTCTGCAGATATAAATGTGTGTGTGAGGGTCTTTGAGTCAGTAATGTTGGTCTGCAGATCTCAATGTGTGTGTGTGTGTGAGGGTCTTTGTGTCAGTAATGTTGGTCTGCAGATATAAATGTGTGTGTGAGGGTCTTTGTGTCATTAGTGTTGGTCTGCAGATATAAATGTGTGTGTGAGGGTCTTTGTGTCATTAATGTTGGTCTGCAGATATAAATGTGTGTGTGAGGGTCTTTGTGTCATTAATGTTGGTCTGCAGATATAAATGTGTGTGTGAGGGTCTTTGCGTCATTAATGTTGGTGTGCAGATATAAATGTGTGTGTGAGGGTCTTTGTGTCAGTAATGTTGGTCTGCAGATATAAATGTGTGTGTGAGGGTCTTTGTGTCAGTAATGTTGGTCTGCAGATATAAATGTGTGTGTGAGGGTCTTTGTGTCATTAATGTTGGTCAGCAGATATACATGTGTGAGTGAGGGTCTTTGTGTCAGTAATGTTGGTCTGCAGATATAAATGTGTGTGTGAGGGTCTTTGTGTCATTAATGTTGGTCTGCAGATATAAATGTGTGTGTGAGGGTCTTTGTGTCATTAATGTTGATCTGCAGATATAAATGTGTGTGTGAGGGTCTTTGTGTCATTAATGTTGGTCTGCAGATATAAATGTGTGTGTGAGGGTCTTTGTGTCATTAGTGTTGGTCTGCAGATATAAATGTGTGTGTGAGGGTCTTTGTGTCATTAATGTTGGTCTGCAGATATAAATGTGTGTGTGAGGGTCTTTGTGTCATTAATGTTGGTCTGCAGATATAAATGTGTGTGTGAGGGTCTTTGCGTCATTAATGTTGGTGTGCAGATATAAATGTGTGTGTGAGGGTCTTTGTGTCAGTAATGTTGGTCTGCAGATATAAATGTGTGTGTGAGGGTCTTTGTGTCAGTAATGTTGGTCTGCAGATATAAATGTGTGTGTGAGGGTCTTTGTGTCATTAATGTTGGTCAGCAGATATACATGTGTGAGTGAGGGTCTTTGTGTCAGTAATGTTGGTCTGCAGATATAAATGTGTGTGTGAGGGTCTTTTTGTCATTAGTGTTGGTCTGCAGATATAAATGTGTGTGTGAGGGTCTTTGTGTCAGTAATGTTGGTCTGCAGATATAAATGTGTGTGTGAGGGTCTTTTTGTCATTAGTGTTGGTCTGCAGATATAAATGTGTGTGTGAGGGTCTTTGTGTCATTAATGTTGGTCTGCAGATATAAATGTGTGTGTGAGGGTCTTTGTGTCATTAATGTTGGTCTGCAGATATAAATGTGTGTGTGAGGGTCTTTGTGTCAGTAATGTTGGTCTGCAGATATAAATGTGTGTGTGAGGGTCTTTGTGTCATTAATGTTGGTCTTCAGATATATAAATGTGTGTGTGAGGGTCTTTGTGTCAGTAATGTTGGTCTGCAGATATAAATGTGTGTGTGAGGGTCTTTGTGTCAGTAGTGTTGGTCTGCAGATATAAATGTGTGTGTGAGGGTCTTTGTGTCATTAATGTTGGTCTGCAGATATAAATGTGTGTGAGGGTCTTTGTGTCAGTAGTGTTGGTCTGCAGATATAAATGTGTGTGTGAGGGTTTTTGCGTCATTAATGTTGGTCTGCAGATATAAATGTGTGTGTGAGGGTCTTTGTGTCAGTAATGTTGGTTTGCAGATATAAATGTGTGTGTGTGGGTCTTTGTGTCAGTAATGTTGGTTTGCAGATATAAATGTGTGTGTGAGGGTCTTTGTGTCAGTAATGTTGGTCTGCAGATATATATGTGTGTGTGAGGGTCTTTGTGTCAGTAATGTTGGTCTGCAGATCTTCATTGTGTCAGATGTGAGATGTTGTTGTGCTGATTGTAAAAGGCCTCAGTCCTCCATCAGTCCATCATAACAGTGCTTCAGTATTCTTCTTCTTCTATTATTATTTCCTCCAGAACTGTCTTGAGCATCTGTCTGCACTCCTATATCATGCGCCCAAAGGCCTCATCATTCACCGTGTTCATTGCGTTTGCTCTTAGTCTTCTGAGGCTTATTTATTAGAGGAGAACAAACA
Organism: Danio rerio; assembly: GCF_049306965.1. NCBI lineage: Eukaryota > Metazoa > Chordata > Actinopteri > Cypriniformes > Danionidae > Danio > Danio rerio. The sequence goes on from NC_133192.1 coordinate 491,632, forward strand.
CCACAGTGGAGAATCCTAACAGCGCAGCAGACTCCACTTCTCTCAGTGATATCAGTGCAGGAGCAGCAGGAGCTGAGGAGGTGATGCTCTACTGTGCATCATTGATGGAGACGCTGATTTAAGCACTGATGATGGATGGCATGTTACACTTTTGTGCCTATTTCACATCTTTGGATGGAAACGCAGCTACTGTGGGCTGAACTGAGTTCTGAAGTGACTAGTTTCTGTAATTAAATTGAAGATCCTCTGATAATGAGTAAAGTGAGGGATTACTGTATTGTTTATATCATTTAGTAAGTTATATCTTAATAAATAATCAGACCCGCACTGAATATATACCTGCAGAAAACTTTTCAGTGACGTAATTAGGAGTTAAAGACTTTCTTTTTTTGAAGTAAGTTGGTCAGCTGTAGTGTATATAGATAAGGGATCATTAAGTGAGTGTTGATGTGAAGCCGGACCTGCAGATGCTCACCTGTGAGAAGATGTTGAGGTTGTGTTTGGGTTTATAGGTCATGCGCACCGGCTTCTGCAGCGCTGGACTCCTGACGGACTTCAGATAAAACGCCTGCATCTCAGAGTCTGAAGACCAGAGGAAAGACATCAAACCTGATCTGAGCACAGTTCAGTGTAATAACAGTGCATCTGAGACCGGCCTGTCAGCACAGCACACTACACGGACATCACATTTACATTACTTATGATGCAGATGTTATTGAGACTGAACCTGGAAGATTACAACAGTACAATTAAAGGAAAAGAAAATATTCTTAATGTATATTTGAGCTGGTTTGAGTCTCGGCTGGGTCAGTTGGTGTTTCTGTGTGGAGTTTGCATGTTCTCCCTGTGTTGGTGTGGGTTTCCTCCGTGTGCTCTGGTTTCCCCCACAGTCCAAACACATGCGCTATAGGGGAACTGATCAACTACACTGGCCGTAGTGTATGACTGTGTGTGTGTGTGTTTGTGTCTCACCGTTGAGCCCCTGCGAGCACTGTGTGTTGTTGACCACGAAGCCTTGCAGTGATTGGTTCTGCTCGTCTCCATCATCTTCATCTGAGGAAACATCTCCATCTTCATCCTCAGAGAGTTCGGCCTCCTCATCCAGAAACTGACGAGCCGCGCCACGGGGAAACTTCTGGAACACACAGAGGAGACGCAGGAGACGATGATCACCGAGTGTGTGTGTTTGTGTATGTTTGTGTGTGCATATGTGCGAGTGTGTGTGAGAGTGCGTGTCAGCATATCTGAGTATGTTAGTGAGAGTGTGTGAGGTTTTGTGTGCGTATGTTTGTGTTTATATGTAGGAGTGCATGTGTGTGTGTGTGTGTGTGTGTGTGTGTGTGTGTGTTGGGGTGCTTCAGTACTTTAATTGATCTGTGGCGTCCAGACTGATGAACACTGATGAGCTGAAGGACATCGTCTCCATCACTGTCCTCTGACTGCACACACACACACACACACACACACACACACACACACACACACACACACACACACACAAACAGAGAGAGATTAAATAATCACACACACACACACACACACACTCAGCAAGAGCAGCTGAACAGTTGTACCGTGTTTAATGCAGCCGTACGCTTCCGACACACTTGAAGAGGAGAATCCACATCACTGCTGACCTTTAACACACACACAAACACAAACATATAAACATATACACACATACACACACACACACACACACATATACACACACACACACACACCGTGTTTAATGTTGGACGCTTCCGACACACTTGAAGAGGAGAATCCACATCACTGCTGACCTTTAACACACAAATAAACACACATATAAACATATACACACACACACACACACACACACATATACACACACACACACACACACACACACACACCGTGTTTAATGTTGGACGTTTCCGACACACTTGAAGAGGAGAATCCACATCACTGCTGACCTTTAACTGCTGTCGATACACACACACACACACACACACACACACACACACACACACACACACACTTTAAAGCACATGCATCACTTCTAGACAGTGTTAACCTTAGCACAGTGGCTGCAACAGGTTTACATCCAGAGCTAAACATCACAACAACTGAAACAAATAACCACAACAACAAACAACAAACAACCAACCACAAAAAACAACGAAAACAACAACAAAAACAACAACAAAAACAACAACCAAAACAACAAACAACCACAACAACAACCAAAACAAGAAACAACAACAGCCGACCAATCACAAACAACAACCAGACAACCAAACAACAACAACAACCAAAACTCAACAAACAACAACAACCACAAACAACAACAACAACCAACCAACCACAAACAACAACCAACGAACCACAAACAACAACCAACCGACAACAACCAAATCAACAAACAACCAAAACAACAACCAAAACCACCACAAAGCTTCGCCAGACCTGCTGCTGCAGCTGCTTCACCTCTGGAGAGAAGACTGGAGCCAGTTCAAGAGCTGGAAATCTCTGATGATGAGTCTCATCCTCACTGTCACTGACAAACACACCTGAAACACACACACACACACACACACACACACACACACACACACACACAGATCATAAACACATATATTATACTCACACAGATCATACACACACATCATAAGCATGCACACTATGCACACATCATAAACATACACGCCTATCATTATCATATACATACAACACGGATAACACACACAGATCATAAAGATACACACACACCTATACACACCCCCATACATCATTAACCCATATCATGCACACATACACACACACACACACAGTATAGATCATGTACATGTGGATTTTGTACTTTAGTACAGATCATAAACACACACAGACAGACGCACAGTGTATGTGCTGCACACCTGCGCAGGTGCGCCTCCTCTGGATAGGTGTGTGTGTTCTTCTGTGCGCAGACAGGTACAGGTGGTTGGGTGTGGATGCGCTGGGCTGTGGTGCTGCACTGCAGAGGTCAGAGGTCAGCGGTGGGAGGTCAGAGGTCAACCCAGAGACGCTGGCGCCTGCTGCTGCTTCCTCCTCAGACTCAGACTCGAAGCCCAGGTCAAAGTTCACCGAGAAAAAATCCTGAGAGCAGCGGAACACACAGCTGCTCCCTGAACCGCCCGCCGCCTGCTCTCCTTCAGGTCCTGTGAGGTTTGATCTACTTCCCGTGACATTGACTGGCGACTCCTGCTCTCCTTCAGGTCCTGTAAGGCTTGATCTGCTTCTTGAACCTTCTGTCTCCTGCTTTCCTTCAGGTCCTGTGAGGTTTGATCTACCTTGTGTCACATTAACAGGTGTCCGCTGCTCTCCCTCAGGTCCTGTGAGGTTTAATCTGCTACCCGACACACTGACAGGTGTCACCTGCTCTCCATCAGGTCCTGTAATGCTTGATCTTCTTGAACAATCAGCGAGAGTCCAGTGTTTCTGCTCAGAGTGCTCTCCATCAGGTCCTGTGATGTTTAATCTACTGCCTGACACATTAGGAGGAGCCTGCTGCTCTCCTTCAGGTCCTGTGAGAGTCGACCGTTCTCCTGACACATCAGCGAGAGTCTGATGCTTCTCCTCAGGCTGCTCTCCTTCAGGTCCTGTGCTGTTGTCTGGCGTCTGCACATCAGGCATGCTCATCTGCAGGAAGTCTTCATCATCGAACAGGTCGAGGCTCAGCTGATCCTCCTGACGCTCCTCAGCCTTCATAAACCCGTCTCCATCCTCCAGCAGAGCGTCATCAAACAGCTCGTCCCAGCCAGGAGATCCAGCAGCTGCTGCAGACGGTGCTGTACTCTGAGCGCAGACACCCGTATCTTCATCATCTTCATCAGGGTCTCCCAGTGCTGACGTCAGGCTGAAGCTGACCCTGAAGCCCTCAGTCAGCGGCTCTTCCTCCTCCAGCAGTTTAGGTGGAGACCTGCACAGCATTTGCTCCACATTTCTGATGATCTCCAGAAACCTCCTGCTGTTCAGACTGTGACGGCAGCGTTTGGGCTTCTGGAGCTCCGGCTGGTAGAAGATGTGCTGTAGATCTGAGCTCTCGTCCTCCTGTCCGTCTAGCAGACACTCCACACACTCATGAGCAGCAGAGGAACACGTCTGCACATCATCATCAACACCATCTGAGATGGACACACACTCCTGGACCTGAAGGAGAGCACCCGGGGTGTGTGCCGCAGGAGTAGCGTTCCTCTGCTCTTCAGTGCTGGATGCTGTCCTGTTGTTGGTGCTTGTTTGTCCTCCATCAATGTCCTCCATCTGGAGATGCTTCATGAGCTCAGACTGAACGCTGCAGTCGCCCTGTGAGGAGAGAGGAGGATCAGTCAGACTGATTCAACACACACAAACACTAAATATACAACACCTAGAAGTACACACGTGTATGAAGCATTCCACAGTTTTGGGACACGCTAAGAGAACGTGATGAGACATCAACCGTTAACTCAACTTCACTACACCTCCTGATGTTGGACGGAGTGCAAACCAATACAAACTGTTCTTGAACTATTCAGTTTAAGATAATCATGTTGCATCCGAGCTTTAATTTCAGTTACGCAAGCGTGAGGCGATGACATTGATGCTGATGAATTGGGAGAAGATGATGGGGAAAATATGAATTAACATTTTAATAAACAGAAATAAAATCAAGAGAAACATTTGAAATGACAGTTTAGTAGTGTGTATTTTCTTTTGCAGTAGCTGGTTTAAATGTAAATGTATTTTCTTCCGATTCCTAAAGATGTTCGGTGACTAAACTCTTGTTTTTACGATTATAACGGTTTAATAAAGCTAGGCTCTGTTCTTTGTACGTGGATTAATCAGTGAGCTGGATTTGGTGACTGATGATTTGACTGATCCAGGATCGTTTCGTTCTTCAAAACTCATCTGTGAGTTGTTGTCATAGCAACAGTACCAGTAGCCCAAAGCAGCTCATTCATTTAAACAGGATTAGATCGGCTCAGTTTAAGCAAAGATAATACTGAAAGTGTGTGCCGAATGCTGATATCTTCTAACAGTAGTTAAATACATTTGGAAAAATAGTAAATATATATATACATATGTTACATTTAGCCATTTAGCAGATGCTTCTATCCAAAGCGACTTACAAATGAGGACAAGGAAGCAATTTACACAACTATAAGAGCAACAATGAAGAAGTGCTGTAGGCAAGTTTCAGGTGTGTAAAGTGTAAGAAGCAAAACATTAGGAATTTTTATGTTTTTTTCTGTAGTACAGTTAGTGTACTAGCCAGAGAGGCAATTGCAGATTAGGAAGTGAAGTGGAGATTAAATAGTTGAGTTTTTAGTGGTTTCTTGAAGACAGCGAGTGACTCTGCTGTTCTGATGCAGTTAGGGAGTTCATTCCACCAACTGGGCAGATTGAACGCGAGAGTTCGGGAAAGTGATTTCTTCCCTCTTTGGGATGGAACCACGAGGCGACGTTCATTCACAGAACGCAAGTTTCTGGAGGACACATACATCTGCAGAAGTGAGAGCAGATAAGAAGGAGCAAAGCCAGAAGTCACTATGTAAGCAAACATCAGAGCTTTGAATTTGAGCAGCAACTGGCAGCCAGTGCAAACGGATGAGCAGCGGAGTGACATGTGCTCTTTTAGGTTCATTAAAGACCACTCGTGCTGCTGCGTTCTGGAGCAGCTGAAGAGGCTTGATAGAGTTAGCTGAAGCCCGGCTAGTAGAGAGTTGCAGTAATCCAGTCTGGAGAGAACAAGAGCTTAAACAAGGAGTTGAGCTGCATGTTCAGATAGGAAGGGTCGGATCTTTCTGATGTTGTAGAGTGAGAATCTGCACGATCGAGCAGTTCTAGAAATGTGGTCAGAGAAGTTTAGTTGGTCATCAATCGTTACTCCAAGGCTTTTCACCGTTTTGGATGCAGTAATGGTTGCCCCGTCCATCTATATTAATAAAACTTATGCAATCTGCTCTCTGAAATAAGAGTAAAGACTGCCCCCTGCTGCTGGTTCAAAGAGAAAATGTATTGATATGAACTTTTTAGATCAAACGTGTGCAATCGCTTTAGTAGCTTGTGTATGATACTAGTCATGAACAATGAGACTTTTTTAAAGGAATAATACATTTCTGCAGTCATGAACATGTTTGGATCACTAATATGCGGGTGATTTGATGCTTCATAAAAGTTGCAGATGCCTTTACCAGTATCAAATGCTTTTGTGATGAATTTAAATGTCCAGTTATTCTTTACACCGATTAAGAAACCGGCTACTGTAACACTACTATAATCAAGAAAAATCCGTAAAACTAAATAAATTGCTAAATACTCTGTACTGTAAAGCCTGCAGCCCACAACAAGCTATTGCGTGTCATATTTAACAAACCGTTTACTATGAATTTTCTGTAATTCAGCTCACATGGATAATTGAATATTAAATCAGATGTCATTACGCTGCTGTGCCGTCAGCCAATCGCTGCATTGCTGATCATGATTTAGAGGATGGATAGATCAGTCCTTCACAACACACACAGATCTCAGATCAGCTCATCCTGACACTTTAATCTGATTCACCAACTTGTTTGAAGAACCAAATTAGCCAGAGATCAGTTATCAAGATGAACAGATTCAGGATCTGCCAAATCAGCTCAGATCATTTAAGCGAGGTATGAAGAACAGAGCCCAGTTCTGTTAAAATGCACCAAATATCATCATCTATATTCACTGAGTAATCTATAAGCGCAGGATATACACACACAGATGTGGTTGCTGATTTATTCTCAGCTGTGCATCTCAGTTGTTTATTAGTCATCTTCTGGTACTGATATTTCTTTTATTTTTTGTACCGCTGCTGCTGTGACGGAGCATCTAGTCATTTGTCTGTAAACTGCTGTAATGTAGAAGAGTAAACTAGAGTCCAATAAATGAGTTCGAGTGCTTCACATCATAATGGGGTCATCATGTGAGGCGTCATGTGAAGCGGCGGCAGGACGGAGAGAATAGAGGCTCTGTGTGACTCTAAACCATGAACATTATCAGAACCATTAATCATCATTAAACACACACACACACACACACACACACACACACACACACACACACACACACACACACACACACACACACACACACACGGCCTCTTCATCAGAGTAATCCTGCTCAGTGTTTATGAACACACACCACGTCATCAGCGCAGAGAGACGAGCCGCTGCTCCTCTGTTTGTTTTGACATGAAGCTGGAGAACACTGCTGGAGTCATCTGGGTCAAACACACTGACCCACTTACAGTTACACAACTGCTCTGAGGACAGTTACATCACAGAGAACCTGCACAGTGGAGGAAGATCTTCATCAGAGGAAGACTATAGAAGATCATCATCATCATCATCATCATCAACAGAGGATAACTATAGAAGATCTTCACCATCTTCATCATCATAAGAGGAGGAAGACTATAGATCTTCATCATCATCATCATCAGAGGAAGACTATAGAAGATCATCATCATCATCATCATCATCATCATCAGAGGAAGACTATAGAAGATCATCATCAGAGGAGGAGGAGGAGGAGGAAGACTAGAAGATCATCATCATCATCATCATCATCATCATCAGAGGAAGACTATGGAAGATCTTCTTTATCATCAGAGGAGGAGGAAGACTATAAAAGATCTTCATCCACATCATCAAAGCATAACTATAGAAGATCTTCACCATCTTCATCATCATCATCAAAGCATAACTATAGAAGATCTTCACCATCTTCATCATCAGAGGATAATTATAGAAGATCTTCACCATCTTCATCATCATCAGAGGAGGAAGACTATAGAAAATCTTCATCATATTCACCATCTTCATCATCAGAGGAGGAAGACTATAAAAGATCTTCATAATCTTCATCAGAGGAGGAAGACTATAGAAGATCTTCACCATCTTCATCATCATCATCAGAGGAGGAAGACTATAGAAGATCTTCATCATCATCATCTTCATCATCATCAAAGGAGGACTGTAGAGCAGATCTGCAGTGTTCTGGTGTGGTTTAGACTGCAGTGAGTCGCTCAGAGTCCAGATAACTGAATGTGGAGTTATCATCAGAGTTACTCTGACATCTGTTATAGAAAACTTGAGTAAAACGTACATCCGTCACACACGCACACACACGCACGCAAGCACGCACGCGCACGCACGCACGCACGCACGCACACACACACGCACGCACGCACACACGCACGTACACACGCACACGTACACACGCACGCGCACACACACGCGCACACACACGCGCACACGCACGCACACACGCACGCACACACACACGCACACACACACGCACGCACACACACACGCACACGTGCACACACACACACACACGCACGCGCACACACACGCGCACACATACGCGCGCACACGCACGCACACACACACGCACGCACACACACACGCACACACACACGCACACGTGCACACACACACACACACACGCACACACGCACGCACGCACGCACGTACGCGCACGCACACGCGCACACACACGCGCACACACGCGCACACACACGCACACACACACGCACAGACTTCACAGCTGAATGTTGTGTCACTAATGTGTTCATTTTAGTGGATCTGTGTACACTCTTCTACTGAATGAAGCGCTGGAGGAGGTGTCAGAGCAGAGGATGATGATGGATGAGCTTCAGCTCCAGATGTTTACACTTAGTCAAAGCGACCTACACTTGAAGAGGCATTCAGCGATTCAACAACACGAGGCAATACACACCACAGCAGCTGATCATACAGAGGAGCTGGAGGGGGAGTGTGTTTCTGTCACAGAGAGAAGTGTGGAGTGTGTATCTACAGGTGGATTGTCAAGCCCACTCACCTGTGAGGCACACTCAGAACTGCACAACGCTTCTTCTTTATTGATATGGAGCGAGTGTCAGAAAGAGTCTGCTACAGACGTGGGTTAAGGCTGATTTATACTTCTGCGGCAAGCGCATGCGTATACTACGGCGCTGACGCATAGCCGTATGCTGTGGCCATCGGCGTCGCTGATATGCACCTTTCAAAAAATGTAACTACACGTCGCAACGCCGCATAGCGCAAGCTCTGTGATTGGTTGACTTGTTAGCGTGTTTTGTGTTTACCTCATAGTTAAAGTTGTTGCACGTCCGCCGGTTCCTGCCTCAAAATGAGCGAGTTTGAGCCACTTGTACATCCCGGAAGCGTTCAGAAAGGACAAAACACCAATGAAGAAACTCGACACAGAGACACATTAACACCTCACTGCCCACTAGCGTTTCAGAAGTGTTATTGCAGACCAACAGAGACAGCAGCAGAAGTATAAATGCACAGCTACATGTGTTGCATGCGTTGTGGGCAGGGCCGGCGCGTCCATAGAGGCGACCTAGGCGGCCGCCTAGGGGGGCAGAATAGAGGGCAGCATCTGCGACACTCCCCTTACCACCCGCGTCCTCAGTTATATCCGCGCCTAGTATGGCAGAATAGAGAGGGCAACATCCCCGACGCTACCCTTACCACCCGCACCCTCAGTTATATCGGCACCTAGGGCAACAGAATATAGAGGGTGGCGCCAGCTTCCTCGCCAACCCCTGCTTTCACTTTTGGGTTGAGGGCGGTGTGACCGTCCTTTGCCTAGAGCGGAAGTTCAGCTTGCTCTGGCCATGGGTCACGCCGGTCACTTGACGCAGAAGTAGAAACCAGGCTTTACAGTGTCAGAGATGGAGGAGTGTGTTTCCACAGGCGCTCCAGTGAGTCTGCGGTCCGTGTGGAATGAGGAGATCACTATGATGAAGACACACACACACACACACTTCTGAACCTCCATCAAGCTAATGGCCTTCAGTGACGCCTGCAGAAGTCAAGATCAAGCCTGTTTTGATTTAAACACAGACCCAGCGCTCTTCTCCTTGACAACTAAGACTCTCAGATCTGTATCAGACATGAAACATGCGTGTGTGTGTGTGTGTGTGTGTGTTATATCCATTGTTTAGACTCTGAAGATTTGTACTGTACTGTTCATCTGACACCAGTGATAACACTGCTGTAACCAGCTCTGAGGAGAATCTTTGATTTATCTGAGCAGGCGGCATGATGTTGCACTGTGACAGAAGGTCTCTGGTTCGAGTCCCGGCTGGGTCAGTGTGTGTTTCTGTGTGGAGTTTGCATGTTCTCCCCGTGTTGGCGTGGGTTTCCTCCGGGTGCTCCGGTTTCCCCCACAGTCCAACCACATGCGCTATAGGGGAACTGATCAACTACACTGGCTGTAGTGCATGAGTGTGTGTGTGTATAGGTGTTTTCCAGTAGAGGGTTGCAGCTGGAAGAGCATCCGCTGTGTGAAACATATGCAGGAATAGTTGGCGATTCATTCCGCTGTGGCGAACCCTAAAGAATAAAGGGACTTTGTATATGCATGTGTAAGTGACTGATCGAGTGTGTGTGTATGACTGTGTGAGTGAGTGTGTGTGTGTGTGTGAATTACTAAGTGTGCGTGAGATCGTATATGTGAGTGACTGTGTGTGTGTGTGTGTGTGTGTGTGTGTGTGTGTGTGTGTGCGTGTGTTTGAGTGAGTGAGTGAGTATATATGTATGTGTGAGTATGTGATTGTGTGTGTGCATGCATGATTGTGTCTATATGTGTGTATGATTGTATGCGTATGTGGGAGTGAGTTACTGAGTGTGTGTGTCTGTGTGAGTGTGTGCGTGTGTCTGACAGCTCACCTCCTCCTCCTGGTGTCTCAGAGTGTCGATCAGCTCCATGATGGTGGTGAAATGAAGGCATCGCTCTGAATGCTGGACGCGGTGTGTGTGCAGCGGCCGGTTCTGCCAGTGTCTCCACTCCCACAGGGACAGCTCTCTTAGCGGCCGCGACACACACACACACTCTCCAGACACACACACTCCTGACCCACACAGGGGTGCGCGCTCCTCATTGAAGCTGAGCATGCTGGAGGGTCTGAACACCGGCTGAGCTTCAGTCTCTGACAGCCTCATGCTGGACGACCACACGGCCTGCTCAGCGGAGCTCAGACTCCAGTCCTGCTTTAAACACCGCTGATCAGCACCTGCTACACACACACACGCACACACACACACACACACACACACACACACACACACACAGAGAGAGAGAGAGACACACGAATGCATCTCAATGCTTTGTGCCGCTCTACAATAAAGTGTGTATTGGTAGTTTTGTTGAGAGTGTAAAGTGTGTGTTAGTGGTGTTGTCGAGTGTGTAAAGTGTGTTAGTGTTGTTGTTGACAGTGTAAAGTGTGTTAGTGTTGTTGAGAGTGTAAAGTGTGTTAGTGGTGTTGTTGACAGTGTAAAGTGTGTTAGTGGTGTTGACAGTGTAAAGTGTGTTAGTGGTGTTGTTGAGAGTGTAAAGTGTTTTAGTGGTGTTGTTGAGAGTGTAAAGTGTGTTAGTGGTGTTGTTGACAGTGTACAGTGTGTTAGTGTTGTTGACAGTGTATAGTGTGTTAGTGTTGTTGAGAGTGTAAAGTGTGTTAGTGGTGTTGTTGAGAGTGTAAAGTGTGTTTCCGGTGTTGTCGAGAATGTGAATTGTATGTTAGTGGTGTTGTTGACAGTGTAAAGTGTGTTAGTGGTGTTGAGAGTGTAAAGTGTGTTAGTGTTGTTGACAGTGTAAAGTGTGTTAGTGGTGTTGTTGAGAGTGTAAAGTGTGTTAGTGCTGTTGTTGACAGTGTAAAGTGTGTTAGTGTTGTTGAGAGTGTAAAGTGTGTTAGTGGTGTTGTTGAGAGTGTAAAGTGTGTTAGTGGTGTTGAGAGTGTAAAGTGTGTTAGTGGTGTTGTTGACAGTGTATAGTGTGTTAGTGTTGTTGAGAGTGTAAAGTGTGTTAGTGGTGTTGAGAGTGTAAAGTGTGTTAGTGGTGTTGTTGACAGTGTAAAGTGTGTTAGTGTTGTTGACAGTGTAAAGTGTGTTAGTGTTGTTGAGAGTGTAAAGTGTTTTAGTGGTGTTGTTGAGAGTGTAAAGTGTGTTAGTGGTGTTGAGAGTGTAAAGTGTGTTAGTGGTGTTGAGAGTGTAAAGTGTGTTAGTGTTGTTGACAGTGTAAAGTGTGTTAGTGGTGTTGTTGAGAGTGTAAAGTGTGTTAGTGCTGTTGTTGACAGTGTAAAGTGTGTTAGTGTTGTTGAGAGTGTAAAGTGTGTTAGTGGTGTTGTTGAGAGTGTAAAGTGTGTTAGTGGTGTTGAGAGTGTAAAGTGTGTTAGTGGTGTTGTTGACAGTGTATAGTGTGTTAGTGTTGTTGAGAGTGTAAAGTGTGTTAGTGGTGTTGAGAGTGTAAAGTGTGTTAGTGTTGTTGTTGACAGTGTAAAGTGTGTTAGTGTTGTTGACAGTGTAAAGTGTGTTAGTGGTGTTGAGAGTGTAAAGTGTGTTAGTGTTGTTGACAGTGTAAAGTGTGTTAGTGGTGTTGTTGAGAGTGTAAAGTGTGTTAGTGCTGTTGTTGACAGTGTAAAGTGTGTTAGTGTTGTTGAGAGTGTAAAGTGTGTTAGTGGTGTTGTTGAGAGTGTAAAGTGTGTTAGTGGTGTTGTTGACAGTGTATAGTGTGTTAGTGTTGTTGAGAGTGTAAAGTGTGTTAGTGGTGTTGAGAGTGTAAAGTGTGTTAGTGGTGTTGTTGACAGTGTAAAGTGTGTTAGTGTTGTTGACAGTGTAAAGTGTGTTAGTGTTGTTGAGAGTGTAAAGTGTTTTAGTGGTGTTGTTGAGAGTGTAAAGTGTGTTAGTGGTGTTGTTGACAGTGTACAGTGTGTTAGTGTTGTTGACAGTGTAAAGTGTGTTAGTGTTGTTGAGAGTGTAAAGTGTGTTAGTGGTGTTGTTGACAGTGTATAGTGTGTTAGTGTTGTTGAGAGTGTAAAGTGTGTTAGTGGTGTTGTTGAGAGTGTAAAGTGTGTTAGTGGTGTTGTTGACAGTGTAAAGTGTGTTAGCGGTGTTGTTGACAGTGTATAGTGTGTTAGTGTTGTTGAGAGTGTAAAGTGTGTTAGTGCTGTTGTTGACAGTGTAAAGTGTGTTAGTGGTGTTGTTGACAGTGTATAGTGTGTTAGTGTTGTTGACAGTGTAAAGTGTGTTAGTGTTGTTGAGAGTGTAAAGTGTGTTAGTGGTGTTGTTGACAGTGTAAAGTGTGTTAGTGTTGTTGACAGTGTAAAGTGTGTTAGTGGTGTTGACAGTGTATAGTGTGTTAGTGTTGTTGAGAGTGTAAAGTGTGTTAGTGGTGTTGTTGACAGTGTATAGTGTGTTAGTGTTGTTGAGAGTGTAAAGTGTGTTAGTGGTGTTGAGAGTGTAAAGTGTGTTAGTGTTGTTGACAGTGTAAAGTGTGTTAGTGGTGTTGTTGAGAGTGTAAAGTGTGTTAGTGGTGTTGACAGTGTATAGTGTGTTAGTGTTGTTGAGAGTGTAAAGTGTGTTAGTGGTGTTGTTGACAGTGTATAGTGTGTTAGTGTTGTTGAGAGTGTAAAGTGTGTTAGTGGTGTTGAGAGTGTAAAGTGTGTTAGTGTTGTTGACAGTGTAAAGTGTGTTAGTGGTGTTGTTGACAGTGTAAAGTGTGTTAGCGGTGTTGTTGAGAGTGTAAAGTGTGTTTCCGGTGTTGTCGAGAATGTGAATTGTATGTTAGTGGTGTTGTTGACAGTGTAAAGTGTGTTAGTGGTGTTGAGAGTGTAAAGTGTGTTAGTGTTGTTGACAGTGTAAAGTGTGTTAGTGGTGTTGTTGAGAGTGTAAAGTGTGTTAGTGCTGTTGTTGACAGTGTAAAGTGTGTTAGTGTTGTTGAGAGTGTAAAGTGTGTTAGTGGTGTTGTTGAGAGTGTAAAGTGTGTTAGTGGTGTTGAGAGTGTAAAGTGTGTTAGTGGTGTTGTTGACAGTGTATAGTGTGTTAGTGTTGTTGAGAGTGTAAAGTGTGTTAGTGGTGTTGAGAGTGTAAAGTGTGTTAGTGGTGTTGACAGTGTATAGTGTGTTAGTGTTGTTGAGAGTGTAAAGTGTGTTAGTGGTGTTGAGAGTGTAAAGTGTGTTAGTGCTGTTGTTGACAGTGTAAAGTGTGTTAGTGGTGTTGTTGACAGTGTAAAGTGTGTTAGTGGTGTTGTTGAGAGTGTAAAGTGTGTTAGTGCTGTTGTTGACAGTGTAAAGTGTGTTAGTGTTGTTGAGAGTGTAAAGTGTGTTAGTGGTGTTGTTGAGAGTGTAAAGTGTGTTAGTGGTGTTGTTGAGAGTGTAAAGTGTGTTAGTGGTGTTGTTGACAGTGTAAAGTGTGTTAGTGTTGTTGACAGTGTAAAGTGTGTTAGTGGTGTTGACAGTGTATAGTGTGTTAGTGTTGTTGAGAGTGTAAAGTGTGTTAGTGGTGTTGTTGACAGTGTAAAGTGTGTTAGTGTTGTTGACAGTGTAAAGTGTGTTAGTGGTGTTGTTGACAGTGTAAAGTGTGTTAGTGTTGTTGAGAGTGTAAAGTGTGTTAGTGGTGTTGTTGACAGTGTAAAGTGTGTTAGTGTTGTTGACAGTGTAAAGTGTGTTAGTGGTGTTGTTGACAGTGTAAAGTGTGTTAGTGTTGTTGAGAGTGTAAAGTGTGTTAGTGGTGTTGTTGAGAGTGTAAAGTGTGTTAGTGGTGTTGTTGACAGTGTAAAGTGTGTTAGTGGTGTTGACAGTGTAAAGTGTGTTAGTGGTGTTGACAGTGTATAGTGTGTTAGTGTTGTTGAGAGTGTAAAGTGTGTTAGTGGTGTTGTTGACAGTGTAAAGTGTGTTAGCGGTGTTGTCGAGAATGTGAATTGTATGTTAGTGGTGTTGTTGACAGTGTAAAGTGTGTTAGTGGTGTTGTTGACAGTGTAAAGTGTGTTAGTGGTGTTGTTGACAGTGTAAAGTGTGTTAGTGGTGTTGTTGACAGTGTAAAGTGTGTTAGTGGTGTTGTTGAGAGTGTAAAGTGTGTTAGTGGTGTTGTTGACAGTGTAAAGTGTGTTAGTGGTGTTGTTGACAGTGTAAAGTGTGTTAGTGGTGTTGTTGACAGTGTAAAGTGTGTTAGTGGTGTTGTTGACAGTGTAAAGTGTGTTAGCGGTGTTGTTGAGAGTGTAAAGTGTGTTAGCGGTGTTGTTGAGAGTGTAAAGTGTGTTTCCGGTGTTGTCGAGAATGTGAATTGTATGTTAGTGGTGTTGTTGACAGTGTAAAGTGTGTTAGTAGTGTTGTTGACAGTGTAAAGTGTGTTAGTGTTGTTGAGAGTGTAAAGTGTGTTAGTGGTGTTGTTGACAGTGTAAAGTGCGTTAGTGGTGTTGTTGACAGTGTAAAGTGCGTTAGTGGTGTTGTTGACAGCGTAAAGTGTGTTAGTGGTGTTGTTGAGAGTGTAAAGTGTGTTAGTGTTGTTGTTGACAGTGTAAAGTGTGTTAGTGGTGTTGTTGACAGTGTAAAGTGTGTTAGTGGTGTTGTTGACAGTGTAAAGTGTGTTAGTGGTGTTGTTGACAGTGTAAAGTGTGTTAGTGGTGTTGTTGACAGTGTAAAGTGTGTTAGTGGTGTTGTTGACAGTGTAAAGTGTGTTAGCGGTGTTGTCGAGAGTGTAAAGTTTGTTACCGGTGTTGTCGAGAATGTGAATTGTATGTTAGTGGTGTTGTTGACAGTGTAAAGTGTGTTAGTGGTGTTGTTGACAGTGTAAAGTGTGTTAGTAGTGTTGTTGACAGTGTAAAGTGTGTTAGTGGTGTTGTTGAGAGTGTAAAGTGTGTTAGTGGTGTTGTTGACAGTGTAAAGTGTGTTAGTGGTGTTGTTGACAGTGTAAAGTGTGTTAGTGTTGTTGCGAGTGTAAAGTGTGTTAGTGGTGTTGTTGAGAGTGTAAAGTGTGTTAGTGGTGTTGTTGACAGTGTAAAGTGTGTTAGTGGTGTTGTTGACAGTGTAAGGTGTGTTAGTGGTGTTGTTGACAGTGTAAAGTGTGTTAGTGGTGTTGTTGAGAGTGTAAAGTGTGTGTTACCGGTCATGTTGAGGGTGAGGGATGAGCGGCGGCTCTTGCTGGATCTGCGTCCGCTGTCTCTGTGCTGGAACTGCTGAGCGCAGCTGATGTGCATCTTGTGTAGCGCTGGAGTAACATCTGCCGGCAGCATACGAGGACTGTCAGAAAACATCTGGAAACTGTGCTTATTTCCCATGATGCTCTTGTTTATGCTGCGCCGGTTGCTCTGGCTCTGGTTATAAGTCTGTAAGAGAAAGAGAGAGATGTCAGATTGTAGCTGAAGTGAAAAAGTTAAAGTTACATAAAACAAACATTGTTTATGAAAATAATAATAATGGATATTCATTCATTCATTCATTGTCTTGTCGGATTAGTCCCTTTATTAATCCGGGGTCGCCACAGCGGAATGAACCGCCAACTTATCCAGCAAGTTTTCACACAGCGGACGCCCTTCCAGCCGCAACCCATCTCTAGGAAACATCCACACACACATTCACACACACACTCATACACTACGGACAATTTAGCCTTGCCAATTCACCTGTACCGCATGTCTTTGGACTGTGGGGGAAACCGGAGCACCTGAAGGAAACCCATGCGAACGCAGGGAGAACATGCAAACTCCACACAGAAACGCCAACTGAGCCGAGGTTCGAACCAGCGACCCAGCGACCTTCTTGCTGTGAGGCGACAGCACTACCTACTGCGCCACTGCCTCGCCTAATAATGTATGTTATTATAATACACAAAATATGTATTTTACAAATCATGTTTTACCATAAAACTGACAGAAAAATCAAAGATTAATATCTGAACACATCATATTCCATATCTCCAAAAATGAGCTTTCAGTAGTATGTAGTTTGGCTGCAGTACCAGACATGACCACCAGGTGACCTTCAGTTTACATTGGTGACCATACAAGAGCGCCCCCTATGTGTTGATGAATATGAACTGTATTTCCTCATACTTTTGACAATAATTGTGAAGTAGATATGCAATTCTAAAATAGTCTGGCCAGTTTAGTGGTATTTGATTTCAATTTAAACTAAAAAATATGAACAGTTCAAATAGGATGAACAGTTGAAAACAGGAGAGTTCAGGTCCACTGTTGTGCAATGACTCGCTTAATTAAGCCTTTAAATGTCACTTTAAGCTGTATAGAAGTGTCTTGAAGAATATCTAGTCTAATATTATGTGCTGTCATCATGGTGAGGAGGAAATAAATCAGCTATTAGAGATGAGTTATTAACACTATTGTGTTTAGAAGTGTTCCCTTTATTGAACTGCACTTGAGAAATAATATTCAAAGAATTGAAATGTCACAGCAGAGCATCACTAATCTGACTTCAGCTGAACATATATAGATAAACACATATATTTACGCTCTGACCCGTTCCTCTCGGCCCTCGGCCAGGATGACCACGATGCGTCCCTGCCTCTGGCGGCCCGTGCGGCCCATGCGCTGCACCAGACGGATGGGGCTCTTCTGCGCATCGAAACACACAATCAGGTCCACCTCCCCAATGTCCAGACCCTCCTCACCCACACACGTGGAGACCAGAGTGTTGAAACCGCCCTCACGAAACCGCCGCACCACCTGAACACAGACACAGCTGATGACCGGCAGTCAGTGGAAACTCATGTTTACACACAAAGAATTAAATGTGACATTAAATGTAAGCACATGGCATAAAACATCACTGAATAAAGCACCTCCAGCTGCTCTTTCTGGGTGAATCCTCTGACCCCTCTCCCCGCAGACGCCTGGCCCATGAAGGTCATGACTCTGACCAGCGGCTGGTGTCGGTTCAGCATCTCGGCTATCTCCTGCACGCTCTCACGGTACGAGGAGAAGATCATCACGCGCGTGTTCACTGCTGACACATCTGAAACACACTCAGCAACATCACACACTCATCTCGCTTCAATTCAACTCGACTCAGAGTAAACCCAGAAGAGACGTGCTGCCATTATTAGCTGGTGCTTCAGTGAAGCGTCTGAGATTATCTCTGCACACCTGAGCTCTCCGCACACGTCTGGAAGTGCCGCAGCACCACCTCATCCAGCTTCTGCAGTTTAGGGTGTGTGTAGACATACGGCTCTTCAGGACCTGCAAATCACACACACACACTCATTATCACGCACACATACACACTCATTATCACGCACACGCACGCACGCGCACACACACACACACACACAAACACACACTCATTATCATGCACACACACACACTCATTATCACGCACACGCACGCACGCACACACACACACACAAACACACACTCATTATCATGCACACACACACACTCATTATCACGCACACGCACACGCACACACACAGACACACACTCATTATCACACACACACGCGCACACACACACTATCACGCACGCACACACACTCATTATCACACACACACACACTCATTATCACGCGCACACACACACACACACACACACACACACACA
>NC_133192.1:515000-555000 GCF_049306965.1 Danio rerio
CTGTATATACATACATATACATATATATATATATATATATATATATATATATATATATATATATATATATATATATACATACATACATACATACACACACACATGTGTTGCGCTGATGAGCATCTGATACTGTAGGCTAAGCAAGAAGGCATACATCTACATCCTGAAGTTAACCAGTATTATTTATATCAGGGCTCAAACTTATTCCTGGAGGGCAGGTGTTCTGCAGATTTTAGCTCCAACCCTAAGCAAACACAACCTGAACGAGCTAATTAGGGTCTTATAGGTGTACTTGAAACACTCAGGCAGGTGTGTTGAGGCAAATTGAAGCTAAACCCTGCAGGGCACCGGACCTCCAGGAGCGAGATTGGTGACCCCTGCTTTATATTATTTATTAAATTATACATTAAATCGTATTTTATTTACATCTAACCCCACCTCAACCGTCACAGTAATGTAAAAACAATACTTATAGTGAGAATTACTCGTATAATATATTAAATTATCCATTAGATTGTATTTGATTATTATCTACCTCTACTCCAACACATAACCAAACGTAAACAGTAATTATACAGAGAATTATTCATATTATTGAATGAAAAACCTTTAAATTGTATTATAATCAACGTCTACCCCCATCACAACCCTCACAGTAATGTAAAAATATGAATTATTGTGACGTGTAGTGTCCGCAGCTGTATCCCTTTTGGACTTCACCTCATCCGCGTGCACATTGGTAAGGTTTAAAAGGGATACCGCTGCGGATGCTCGAGTAGCAAAATTTTTGTGCCCCTGTACAACAATAATCAATATTTTTACAGTACTGGGGGTATTGGGGAAGCTTAAATACATAACAAATAATTCTCGTTAACTTCCTGCTACAGCTGTATTTATTGTTTATTTGAACGCAGCTGTATCCCTTTAAAACATTTCTGAGCGCTGATGACGGTGTATTTACATGATGTGGGCGGAGGCATACGAATCACGTGATACGCGGCTCTGCCCTTAAATACGTCACGGCGGTTGCGCCTGCAAAACAACACGTACGAGCCGAGCGCCGTTAATCAGATCAGATCGGATCGTGCGCTCCGGTAACCGTCACGGAAACGGACGGCTCTCCTGTATGTTCTGAACACTTTCTGTCTGCGGTAAACACGGTCCTGCGGTAAACTCGATGGATAGCGGCGGGTGTCGGATGAACGGCGGCGGCGGAGGACTAGACATGATCAGCCTGGAGGATCTGGAGTCGGTGTCGGAGGAGCAGCTGGAGCTGGAGGAACCGGAACCGGAGATGGAGGAGGAGGATCTAGATCAGGGCGGCAGACTCCTGCAGTACTGGAGGGACGCGGCCCGCGGACACCAGGTGGAGGTGCCGACAGGTACACAAGCACCAACTTACTACTACAACAACACTGACACACTTACACACACACATAGACAAACAGACGGACAGACACGCACACACACTTTAAACTTTTAATAAACACTTAATAGACAAACATAGATCTGACACACACACACACTTAATAAACACTCCAGGAATCAGGAAACACACGTTCGCACACACACTTTTAGTAAACAGTGGTTATGAACCAGACACACACACACACACACACGCTTTACAAACACTTTATAAATGTGCTATGAATCAGACACACACATGCACACACACTTAATAAACAATAAATATGTGTTATGAATCAACACACACACTTTTATTTAACACTTAAACATGCATTATGAATCAGACACACACACACACAAACATGCACACACACACTTTTAATAAACAATAAATACGCGGTATGAATCTGACACACACATGCGCTGACACTTTTAATAAACAGTAGTTATCAATCAGACACACACACAAACATGCACACACACTTAATAAACACTTTATAACTGCGTTATGAATCAGACACACACACACACACACACACTTAATAAACACTTTATAACTATGCGTCATGAATCAGACACACACACACACACACACACACACACACACACACACACACACACACACACACACTTAATAAACTCTTTATAACTATGCGTCATGAATCAGACACACACACACACACTTAATAAACACTTTATAACTGCGTTATGAATCAGACACACACACACACACACACACTTAATAAACACTTTATAACTATGCGTCATGAATCAGACACACACACACACACACACACACACACACTTAATAAACTCTTTATAACTATGCGTCATGAATCAGACACACACACACACACACACTTAATAAACACTTTATAACTATGCGTCATGAATCAGACACACACACACACACACTTAATAAACACTTTATAACTATGCGTCATGAATCAGACACACACACACACACACACACACACACACACACACACACACACTTAATAAACTCTTTATAACTATGCGTCATGAATCAGACACACACACACACACACACACACACACACACACACACACACACACTTAATAAACTCTTTATAAATATGCGTTATGAATCAGACACACACACACACACACACACACACACACACACACACACACACACACACTTAATAAACACTTTAT
Source organism: Danio rerio (assembly GCF_049306965.1). Classification (NCBI taxonomy): domain Eukaryota; kingdom Metazoa; phylum Chordata; class Actinopteri; order Cypriniformes; family Danionidae; genus Danio; species Danio rerio. Next base: position 517,587 of record NC_133192.1, read on the forward strand.
AACTATGCGTTATGAATCAGACACACACACACACACTTAATAAACACTTTATAAATATGCGTTATGAATCAGACACACACACACACACTTAATAAACACTTTATAACTATGCGTCATGAATCAGACACACACACACACACTTAATAAACACTTTATAAATATGCGTTATGAATCAGACACACACACACACACTTAATAAACACTTTATAAATATGCGTTATGAATCAGACACACACACACACACTTAATAAACACTTTATAAATATGCGTTATGAATCAGACACACACACACACACTTAATAAACACTTTATAACTATGCGTCATGAATCAGACACACACACACACACTTAATAAACACTTTATAACTATGCGTTATGAATCAGACACACACACACACACACTTAATAAACACTTTATAACTATGCGTTATGAATCAGACACACACACACACACTTAATAAACACTTTATAACTATGCGTCATGAATCAGACACACACACACACACTTAATAAACACTTTATAAATATGCGTTATGAATCAGACACACACACACACACTTAATAAACACTTTATAACTATGCGTCATGAATCGGACACACACACACACACATGCACACACACTTGAACACTTTATAACTATGCGTTATGAATCAGACACACACACACACACTTAATAAACACTTTATAACTATGCGTCATGAATCGGACACACACACTCACTTAATAAACACTTTATAAATATGCATTATGGATCTGAGACACACACACACTAAAAAAACTTGCACTGTAGATCTGACACAAAGAGCATGACTAATGGACACAACACATGTGGTCTAGGTAGTGCGCTTGTGAACAGATCTGAGATCAGCAGCTGTAATGTGGCTCACACCAGTGTAAAACTGCACAAACACCACGATAATACCACCACTGCAGTCAGTTCAGTTTCACTGTTGTGTTTGCACACACACACGCACGCACGCACACACACTACAGATATCTGTAAACATGTTTAGGCTAGTGTACTTCACAGTCATATAATATGTGAATATTTTACACAGTTGTTGCTGTAAAAAGATGAATCGCACTGATGAGGGTTATTAAAGGGTCAGTTCACCCAAACATCTGAACTCGCTCATCATTTACTCTTACCCTGATCTAAACCTTTATGAGCGTCTCTCTGCAGTTGAACACAGAAGAAGATATTTTGAAGAATGCACTGACTTCCATAGTATGTGTTTCCTACTGTACAAGTCAATGGTTACCGGTTTTCAGCATTCCTCACAATATCTTCTTCTGTGTTCAACTGCAGAAAGACACTCATAAAGGTTTGGAAACACTCGACAGAACAGTTCAATAATCTCAGAAATCAGAGTGAATCAATGCACATCCTCTGTATGAGTGTTGTTAGCGCATATATTACAGCTGAACATCCACACGGGTCATTACTGCAGTAGCAGCGCTGTGTTAAATCCAGTGGAGGATCTATTAGAACTCATTCAGTCCAGTGCAAGTTTATTTATATGGAGCTTTTACAGTGTAGATAGTGTCAAAGCCACTCAATCTCATGGTTTATTACTCATTTTAAATAGTTTCTTCTATGTGATCTACACTATATTCAGAGTTCCCAATCCAACAGTTGAGTTCCCCTGATCTCTAATGAAGGGCTGTTTCACAGAGCAGAAGAAAGCTTTACTGAGCTGTCCACAGACATTTACAGTACAGAAGCTGAAGTTAACAAGCGAATGTGTCACGGCTGGTTAGGAGAATAACATGGAGAAATGATGGCGTGTTGTCATCTGTCGCTTCAGTTCAGGACTCAAACAAAGCTGCTCTGGAATTTACACCCAGCTGAATCTCAAAGGCTTTATTCATCTTTCCAATTAGACTTCGACATTTGATTAATACAGTAAATAACAATTCATTTACTAATCTGTACATTCCTAAAGTGCACCTACGATTGACTCTTCTCAAGCATAAGAACACCATCAAATGTTTGCAGATATTTCAGGATCTGAAACACAGTGCTGGAGTCAGATGTTCTGCTGTGGACATGCGTGTTACTCGCCGGAGCGGCTGTCTTAGTTTTGGTCTCTGTAACCCGCCCAATGCCAGTTTAGCCAATATTCCAGCACCCCGGGTTGCCAGATGGTGGAAAACAGCGTAGTTCATTCAATCAGTCAGGAATGCTCTTTCCAAAACGTGACCTCTGGTGGACAGTAGCAGACTCAGAGTTCCACATGAGGTCATTCATTCATTTTCTTGTCGGCTTATTCCCTTTATTAATCCGGGGTCGCCACAGCGGAACGAACCGCCAACTTATCCAGCAAGTTTTTACACAGCGGATGCCCTTCCAGCTGCAACCCATCTCTGGGAACACATGAGGTTATTAATGAGCAAATGATATAAATATTACGAGTGTGAACATTACGTGAGCAGGTCACACTGTAACCCCGTGTCCTAACAACACGCTACATGACGAGATACCAGGGGTGTAACGGAGTAGTTTTTCTCAGGAATTATAATTTACTAGGTAGTTTTAAAAATGTCTACTTTTACTCTCCTTTAAGTACATTCTCAGAGCAGAATCTGTACTGTTACTCCACTACTGTCCTCCATCCTGCAGTCACTACTGTATTCATGTCTATGGGGATTAGAGAAATCAGTCCTGTGATTCCTGTCCAATCAGATCACACACAGCAGGTAAATCCCCTCATAATGAACCACCTAAAGACATGGGTGAATTTTAATTGCACCAAACTGTTTGGAAGCATTAAAAGTGTCTAAGAAGATGTCTAAAATCTTTACATGCTTTGACCCAGAGACTGTTTAGATGCAGGTCACTGATGAGAGTATGACGGATGTTTACTGTATGATGACCCAAACAGCCTTAAAAAGCCAGCAGGCACAAGACGTCAACATGACTGTAGATAGATTCTTGTCGGCTTAGTCCCTTTATTAATCTGGGGTCGCCACAGCGGAGTGAACCACCAACTTATCCAGCAAGTTTTTATGCAGCGGATGCCCTTCCAGCTGCAACCCATCTCTGGGAAACATCCACACAGACGTTCACACACACACACTCTCATACACTACGGACAATTTAGCCTACCTAATTCACCTGTACTGCATGTGTTTGGACTGTGGGGGAAACCGGAGCACCTGGAGGAAACCCACACGAATGCAGGGAGAACATGCAAACTCCACACAGAAACGCCAACTGAGCCGAGGCTCGAACCAGTGACCTTCTGGCTGTGAGGCGACAGAACTACCTACTGCGCCACTGCCTCGCCCACGTCAGATAGATGTTGTACCCAAACACCATAGAGACGTTGCATTTAGCTTGAAAATGAAAATCAAGTTAACGTGAGAACTCAACGTCAGGCCAAAGTCACTGTCCAACATCCAACCTAAAATCAACCAAATATCAACGTCTAATGATGCTACAGCTTGATGTTGTGTTGATGTTACCACTATGACGTCTATCAGATGTTGGATTTTGATTGCCATTCCTTATGAATAAATGTCAATATCTGACGTCAGCATGACGCTGGTTTAAGATGTTGGCTCGACGTTGGATTTTGGTCACTTTCTAACAACCTAAAGTCAACCAAATATCAACATCATTTGACGTCATTATAGGACATTAAAATAACGTTGTCCTTAGACGCTGTTAGACATTGAATTTTGGTCACCTGACGTCAGAATCTAAATCTAACATGAGACTAAATGTTACGTTTACACACACGTGCACAGATTAGATGTAAATGCATCAGCTTTTGACAGTGTAATACTCACTGCTCGCTTTAGAAAGGGCTACTTTTTACTCCTACTTTGAGTAATATTTACAACAGACACTTTTACTCTACTCACACTACATTTTTAGGCAAGTAATGGTACTTTCACCCGAGTATGAGTTTTTAGTACTCTTTCCACCACTGCGAGATGATTGCATTAATGAGCAACTGGGCTGTTTGCACCAGACGAAACATGACAGAAATGTAAATACAGCCATTCACTGCACTCCAGCACAACACTGAGCTTTATAATCTGATGAACACATGTTAAAGCTCTTCAACGTGAGTAAATGTAGATGCTGGATCACTGATATGTGTTGGTTTGCACTGAGTCTCAGTTCTGAAGTTCAGTTTCAGACGCTTTATTGTATTCTCCAGATCTGAGCTGAACTCTCTGCTGCTGCTGTCAGTAGTGTGCTGATAAACGTCATGTCAGACTCACATTATCAGCATTTAACACTGAATAAAGCACATGAGCTGTCCCTGAGCTGATCACGGTCATCAAGTTTATTCTGTTGTTCAGCTGCAAATAATAGAAGCTGTTTTAAAAATATATATTTCAGGTGTTGATTAGGACTAAAACTACTTTAATATGGAGAATATTCCTTCTTATGCTTGCCGTTGCCGTTAGGCTCTATCAGGCAAGCTCCTGTCTGTGTAGTCAATCTGGCAACCTGTACTTGCATGTGTTATGATCAAGCGGCAACCTCCCGCTCTCTCTCAGGAAGCCAATACGGAAGTAACTAAAACTGCAATTCATCCGAAATTCCGCTAGTCCTGGCCGCTCCTGGCTCCAAAACAGAGCAAATTTCAATTGAGCCCACTGTTAGAATGGCCAAGTTTACAGCAGAAATAAAGGCGTTTACAGCCTGCTACAAAAAAAGATTTTGGTTAATTCAGCTAATATTACCCTTCATGACAACTGTGAGGGGGTGAATTTTTTTATAACTCATTCGTTTCCTTTATATTAAGTTATATTAAGTTTGCATAATTAAGGGCGTGGCCACTTGATTGACAGCTAGGTCTCGCTGGTCGCCGTCACGTCACCTCAGCTGAATCCTGCAGATTAGTCACTGAACTCGGCATATTTATCGTATTTCTGTGTTGTTTTATGTGGCTTTACACAGTCGACTGCCTTTTGGACTTGTTCCCTACAATTATTAGATGGCATGGCATGCTGAGTGCACTTAATTGTGCTCACAAACCATTCACGTGGCCTCCGTTTCCCATGTGAGTAAAGTTATATACTTATATACCATCTCTATACATGTGTTTGTTTTATTTAAGATCATTTATCGTTTTTATTTTTATTTAGAGCTGTAATGCACTCCAGAATCTGTCAGATTGATCAGCTGTAGGCTCTAGATCAGTCATCTGAAGCGTTGTCATACAGTGTTATGCTGGATTTTATCAATAGTCTTACATTAACTAACACAGACTATATCTGAAGTGTTTGGAAGTAATTTGCGTTTTCCTCCAGTTGAGAAACATCATAAGAGCAATGTTTAGTGGCTCAGTGTATTACAGCAGTGTTTTTAAAAGTCTAAACACTTTATTGATATAGTGTACAACCAAGCACAAGTGGTCAGAACACAAACGAGTCGCAGGTGATGAAGTATTAAGCGTTTCTCCCAAAGTAAAGTGTGTCTGAACCAGGTCCAAGCTAAATGTCAGCAGGTGTGTGTAGCTCCGCCCACTCTCCGCCTCTTTGCCCATGTTTGGTATCCCGCCGTGGGTGTGATGACGCGCGAACAAAATGGCGACGGTTGGCCGCGCCTACTTGTGGCTTCTTTTGCGCTCTTTAGAAACCTATGAGTGACGTCACAGATACTACGTCCATATATTTTACAGTCTATGGTTATGATCCAGGAGTGCAATACCTAGTTCAACCACTGGATGTCAATCTTACATACTGCACCTTTAAAATATCAGTAGTCATATCAGGAGCAGTACGTAAGTCTGACACGCAGTGGTTGAACTAGGTATTGCACTCCTGGATCAAAACAAACAAGCGCAGGTTGCCAGATTGAGGACAGGAGCGAGTGACCGTCTAAAAAAAAAAAAAAAACGTCTGAAACTGAACTTTAGAACTAAACACATATCAGTGATTCAGCATCCACATTAATCATGTTCAAGAGCTTTAATATGTGTTCATCAGAGTATAAAGCTCAGTGTTGTGCTGGAGTGCAGTGAGTGTGCTATTCTGTGCTGCTGAATGGCTGTGTTTACATTTCTGTCATGTTTCATCTGCTGTAAACAGCCTTAATGCTCATCACTGTGTATCTCGTCATGTAGCGTGTTGTTAGGACACGGGGTTACAGTGTGACCTGCTCACCGAATGTTTACACTCGTATTATTTATATTATTTGCTCATTAATAACCTCATGTGGAACTCTGAATCTGTGTCTCATTTCAGAGTCTGCTACTGTCAACCAGAGGGCGCATTTTGCTCGCAGACACATGCTTAGAGAGCCTTTCTAAATGAATGAACCCGGCATGCTGGAATATAATTGGCTAAACTGGCAGTGGGCGGGTTAAAGAGACCAAAACAAAGACAGCCGTTACGGCACGTAACTGTTCACAGTGTTCACTGAGCATGTTTCTGAATATCTGCACACATATGATGCTGTTTATATGATGCAGAAGAGTCAAACACTGACATACAGCAGCTTTAATGAGCTGATCAATGAAAAGTTAAATGTTAAAATGACAAACTAAAATATCCCACGACGGACAAATAAATATAACTTTCCTCAGACGTTCAATGTCTGGAGTAGAATATATAACTTACAATATAGCTTTCTGAATAGCCCAGCGAAACACCACTAGCACTTGTGCTGTGGGGGAAAACAACCCATTAGAATGAATGCACAGACATGGTTTGGTGATTTAGCTTCAGTTTTTAAAAGAAATCTGATTTATTTTTGCTTGGTTTAATATTAAAAAGTTGCTGTGTGACATTTCCAGCCTCTGATCAGCTTAAAAACACCAATCTTAAGTTGCATATACACTGTCAAGTAAACACTGGTAGGTGGACTACAGATGCATTCAGCAGTGTGTTTTGTCCGTATATCAGTCAAGTGTTGTAGTGAGTAATGTACATGCGTTCATTGTAAGTAAGATGCATTATTGTCCGATTATTCTGCTTGTTTTAATGAAAAACTCTCTTCATTTCACCTCATTATTCTGCTTGTTTTAATGAAAAACTCTCTTCATTTCACCTCATTGTTTCTGAGAACAACACATTCTGTTCTGCTCGTGTAGAGTGTGTCCTGATGTAGGAGTGTGTAGATGTTTGGACCAGAAGCGAGCGAGAGTGAGATGTTCTGCAGTGTGTTCTCATATGATCGGTGCAGCTGTGCGTGACTGAGGATTTTCCCATAATGCACATGTGCATCCGTCCTGACCCACTTCAGCAGATTATTACAGCGCTCTTCAGACTCACACACAGACACTCACTCACTCGTGTGTATGTGCGTGTGTGTGTGTGTGTGTTTACTAGACACTTTACAATACACAGCTAGAGGAGTTACCTCAAAAACACAACATATAAGAGCTGAAGCAGCAGTGTGTGTGTATTGTAGTGTGCGTATGGTAGTGTGTGTGTATTGTAGTGTGTCTGTATTGTATTATGCATGTGTGTGTGTGTGTGTGTGTGTGTGTGTGCGTCTGTGTGTTTTGTAGTGTGTCTGTATTGTAGTGTGCATGTGTGTGTGTATAGTAGTGTGCATGTGTATTGTATTATCCATGTGTGTGTATTGTACTGTGCGTGTTGTTGTGTGCATGTGTGTGCTCGGGTTTATTGTAGTGTTTGTGTGTGTGCATGAGTGTACTGTAGTATGCGTGTGTATTGTAGTGTATACTGTAGTGTGGTCTATGTATATTGTAGTGTGCATGTGTGTTGGAGTGTGCATGTGTGTGCATTGTAGTGTTTTGTGTGTATTGTAGTATGCATGTGTGCGTGAGCTCTTGTATTGTAGTTTACTGTAGTGCGCATGCAAATGTATTGTAGTGTGCATGTGTGTTGGAGTGTGCATGTGTGTATTGTAGTGTGTGTGTGTATTGTAGTATGCATGTGTACTGTAGTATGCTTGAGTGCGTGAGCTTGTGTATTGTAGTGTGTACTGTAGTATGCATGTGTGTGTGAGCTTGTGTATTGTAGTGTACTGTAGTGCGCATGCAAATGTATTTTAGTGTGCATGTGCGTTGGAGTGTGCATGTGTGTTTATTGTAGTATTTGTGTGTGTGCATGTGAGTATTGTAGTGTGTGTGTGTGTGTGAGAGAGAGAGTTTGTGTATTGTAGTGTGCGTGCATGTAGTGTGCATGTGTATTGCAGTGTGCATGTGTGTTTATTATAGTGTGCATACTGTAGTATTCATGTGTGTGTGTGTATTGTGCATGTGTATTGTAGTGTGTGTGCGTATTTTAGTGTGTGCTGTAGTATGCATGTGTGTGTGAGCTTGTGTATTGTAGTGCGTACTGTCATGCGCATGAACATGTATTGTAGTCTGCATGTGTGTGTGTTTTGTAGTGTGCATGTGCGCATGTAGTGTGCATGTGTGTGCATATTTTGTAGTGTGCACGTGTGTTTATTATAGTGTACATACTGTAGTGTGCATGTGTGTATTGTAGTGTGCATGTTTGTTGTAGTGTGCATTTATTGTAGCATGTGTGTGTGTTGTAGTGTGCATGTGTGTGTTGTAGTGTGCATGTATTGTAGCATGTGTGTGTGTTGTAGTGTGCATGTGTGTGTTGTTGTGTGCATGTATTGTAGCGTGTGTGTGTGTGTTGTAGTGTGCATGTGTGTGTTGTAGTGTGCATGTGTGTGTTGTTGTGTGCATGTATTGTAGCGTGTGTGTGTGTGTTGTAGTGTGCATGTGTGTGTTGTAGTGTGCATGTGTGTGTTGTTGTGTGCATGTATTGTAGCGTGCATGTGTGTGTTGTAGCGTGCATGTGTGTGTTGTAGTGTGCATGTGTGTGTTGTAGCGTGCATGTGTGTGTTGTAGTGTGCATGTGTGTGTTGTAGTGTGCATGTGTGTGTTGTAGCGTGCATGTGTGTGTTGTAGTGTGCATGTGTGGGTTGTAGCGTGCATGTGTGTGTTGTAGTGTGCATGTGTGTGTTGTTGTGTGCATGTATTGTAGCGTGCATGTGTGTGTTGTAGTGTGCATGTGTGTGTTGTAGTGTGCATGTGTGTGTTGTAGCGTGCATGTGTGTGTTGTAGTGTGCATGTATTGTAGCGTGCATGTGTGTGTTGTAGTGTGCATGTGTGTGTTGTTGTGTGCATGTATTGTAGCGTGCATGTGTGTGTTGTAGTGTGCATGTGTGTGTTGTAGTTTGCGTATATTGTGATATGCATGTGTTTTCTAGTGTGTGTATTGTAGTGTGTATGCATGTCTGTGTGTGTTTATGTTAGTGTGTATGCATGAAATATGACCATCCCTCTCCAGATTGAACAGTAGAACAGACAGAGCTCCTCTGCTCCTCTTTCTCCAGCTCTGCTGATGTGTGTGTGTGTATTACGGTGTGTGTGTGTGTCAGACCAGCAGTAATCCATTCCTCTAGTCTCTGAGCAGAAAAGCTGTTTAACTGCAGTAAGTGGTCTGCTAGTGGTACAGTGGTGTTCATTGTCCAGCACAGATGCCCTGTAAAGGTCTCACTGTGAGTCTGCTTCAGAGTCGATCATGTGACGTGTGTTTGTTTGGTCTGAGAACTGCTTAGCTTTAGCTGTGATCTCGGATTATCAGCTGCTCTGTTCCACACCGGTGCCTTTCTAAATCCAGAGCAGTTCAGTAAAGCGCTTTACACGTGTGGAGTTTCAGAGAGACTCGACAGCAGAGCGTTCACTGATTCACTATCGATCACTCTCACTTTCCAATAGCATCTACAGAGCTGACCTGATGAGCAGTGAAACAGCAGCTAATGATCAGCTCGCCGTCAGACGGCTCAATGGTGAACAGGGTTTATCATCTTATATTGCATGCTCTAATCAAAATATAGATTCTGATTGGCTGGAAGGTGTGCATTACATTAGTTCATGCACAGGTAGTTTTGATCACATTAACTGAGTGTGAATAATCTAGTAAAGCATGTATGAACTGTAGATCAACACTGACTAATGCATGATTAAAAGCCACAGTTGTGCTCGTTATCATCAGTGAATGCACAGCGAGTCAATACATTCACATTAGAGATGCTCAGAATAACCGATTAACTGATTGAGTGTGTTTGTACCTGATTAACGGCATCAGTTAAACCATTAAACAATATTAGTTTATATACTTTTTAAGTTTGGCTGTGTAAGGGCATCTGTTGAATGGTTTACTGATGGCTGCGAGTGTTTTACACACTGCGTATGCGCCCTGCGTGTCTTGCATTTTAAAAAAAGCATGTCCTATACCTCAGTCGCGTCTTTCTCATTCTCCAATCAAATGAAAGCAGAGGCGGGGTTTCCTTTGAGATGACAGCAGTGTTTGTGTTGTCAAGACTACAGCAAGCTTTTAATGATCGAGGAGAGACTTGTGCTCGCTGTTTCACGTCATCCAGAGCTGTATGGCTTTACAAATCTCAGGGCTCGAAATGAACCTTTTTGCTTGGTAGCACCGGTGCTCCTAACTTAAAAAATTTAGGCGCATCAGTCACAATTTAGTCACACCCACCAATTATGAGCACCATTACCACAAGTTTTATACAAACATATTTATTGTATTTAAAATCAACAGTAATCAAACTAACAAGCAAAAAATATATATGCAAGCGTGAGGAAAATGTCTCAACAAAATCCCGGTATCACAAGAAAATAGACTTTTATAACAGAACTGAGTGACCAAAGCAAACACGGAGCGCTCACCGGCCCTGCACACACTGCTGGACATGAATCTGTTAACGGGATAACTGTGCTGTTCTCACGGGTGCTGTCTGATACTGCACTGATGCTTTTGACATACACTGTACCTTATTATATGCATGTTAATAGCAATACCAGCTTTTTTAGGTGTAGCAACAGTAGTTTACTCAGTGCAAGCCCGTTTGTGATGGTGTACGTGGTGTTAAAATTGACCATGAAATAAGTGCAATAATCAATGGCTGAATTAAACTGTTCATCATTCCTCATACAGCTGAAGTCAGAATTATTAGCCTTCCTGTTTATTACTTTGTTTAATTTCTGTTTAACAGAGAGCAGATTTCTCCAACACATCTCTAATCATAACAGTGTTAATAACTCATCTCTAATCACTGATTTATTTCCTCTTTGTCATGATGACAGTAAATAATATTAGACTAGATATTCTTCAAGACACTTCTATACAGCTTAAAGTGACATTTAAAGGCTTCACTAGGGTAATTAGGGTAACTAGGCAGGTTAGGGTAACTAGGCAAGTTGTTGTATAATGATGGTTTGTTCTGGAGACTATTCAAAACAAAAACAGCTTAAAGGGGCGAATAATATTGACCTTAAAATGGCTTAAAAATTAATAACTGCTTTTATTCTTGCTGAAATAAAACAAATAAGACTTTCTCCAGAAGAGCACATATTATCAGACACACTATGAACATTTCCTGAATCTGTTCATTTAAAAAAAGAGAAAAAATAAAATTCAAAGGGGGCGAATAATTCTGACTTCAACTGTATACTGTATCCTGTGGCCCAAACAGTAGAGAATAGCAGTACACTGCTCCTGCTGCTCATGTCTTTAACTACATGTGTTTCTCATTCACAGACATGGCACAACCCATCCAGCAGATCACCTCCAATAATGATGGCGCACACACACGGGAACCAGTTCCCTACACACTCATCACACGCAAGGAGAAGGTACGTCTACAGACACCAATGAACACGGGCAAATCCTGTTCACAAGCACCATCAATATCATTCAACACACAAAATCCAGCTCACCAAAGACTGTTCACACACACACACGTTCATGAGCACAATCAAATGCCGTTTACAAACCATCAAACACCATTCAGCTCTCTGAAATACCATTCCATGTTGCTAAATACTAGAGGTGTGACGAGTAGGGTTGTAACAATATACCGGTATGACGGTTTACCACGATTTGAACGTGCATGATTATCATACCATGAACAATTGCATATCAACGGTTTTAACCCTTAAAGACCGAGACAGCTGCCCGCGGCTAAAAATAAGTATTGCTCTTAAATGTTTAATAACTTTTGATCCGCTGATCCGATTCATACAATTCAAAGATTGGCATAAAGAAGAGAATCTCAGCTTTCCAGTGCTGTATCACATAACATTCAGACTTTCAGAGGCTCCGGAATCAGTGCGTTTACGTCATCAACATTTGACAACGCTGATTTGACAAAGAAACGCTCGTCACTGTGTCTCCGGACAAACCAGACATGATACATTGATGCATTGTCCCTCCTCCATGCCCAGATTGGTTCAAACTCGCTATATCACAACCAATAAGCATAGGTTTCGCTTTTGTTTGTGGACCAACATGAGCTTTTTGAACAACACGGAATGAGAGATAGGCATACATTTATGCGCGGCTAAATAAAACGCAAAAAAAAAAAAAGTTTTGCATGAAATAATTCTCATACTAAGTACTTTTGCATGCACAGCAGCACAGAAACATGACAAAACAGTGACACAGCAAAGACGAACTGCTGCTCTTGCTGTTTCCAAAAGACGCAAATGAAGATGCAGCTGTTTGTCTGCATTGCAGACAACCATATCCAAATCCATATCCACAGACAACCATATCCATGCTGGCACATAAAACCTGAGGATGTTCCATATTGAATCTAGCTTCGTTATGTAACTATTTATAGTATAGTAAATATTTATATCTATTTTTTTACTGAGGATTTGCACCATGTTTATTTGGACTTTATTTGGACTTTAACACATTATTTATTATTTTCTTATTTTTATTTGTTCATTGTAAGTGGTGTTGTTTATAGTAACTAAAAATATATTATTTTGAAAAAGTCAAATTTGCTTCACTGTTCTATTATTTTGTAACATTTGTAACATACCGTATACCGCGAAACCGTCAAACCGTGGTATTGTTTTAGACGATTATCATACCGTGAAAAATTCATACCGTTACAACCCTAGTGACGAGACACGAGTTCACCAGGAAGAGATTTTTACAGCATTTCAGGGTTCATACACATTTTTACTAAAAGTCCAAGACTTTTTCATGATTTTTCCAAGACTTTCAAGTAAATTTTCATCACCTAATGTTTCAAAATGCAGACCATCAAATACCATTTACAAAAACCGCATACAGCTCTCTGAAATACCATCCAATATTGGTAAAGACACGAGGTTGGGTTCACGAGAACGAGACAAGATTTTTACTGCATGCTTTTGGATGAATCAACCCTTGAACTTGAAAAAAAAAAAAACATACAAAAAAACGTCACACTCACCCACCCCAAACCAGTGACGCACAACTCAGAGGCCAGCCTGTCAGGTGAGTGCAAAGCACTTGATGTGCGGTTCTAATCCAATCCTGCCTCCAATCTTCAGTGCTAAATTCACCCTCCATCATAACATCACAACTCACGAGAATTTTCACCTCAATGAGAAATTTCGTCTCAATTTAGTCATCCCTGCCCACACCATCACATCCTTAGTAAATACTGTCCTCAACACCATCACTTACTGTTCACACACACAAATACTGTCCTCAACACCATCAAATACTGTTCAAACACACAAAAACTAGCAAATACTGTCCTCAACACCATCAAATACTGTTCAAACACACAAATACTGTCCTCAACACCATCAAATACTGTTCAAACACACAAATACTGTCCTCAACACCATCAAATACTGTTCAAACACACAAAAACTAGCAAATACTGTCCTCAACACCATCAAATACTGTTCAAACACACAAATACTGTCCTCAACACCATCAAATACTGTTCAAACACACAAATACTGTCCTCAACACCATCAAATACTGTTCAAACACACACAAATACTGTCCTCAACACCATCAAATACTGTTCAAACACACAAATACTGTCCTCAACACCATCAAATACTGTTGACACACACAAATACTGTCCTCAACACCATCAAATACTGTTCAAACACACAAATACTGTCCTCAACACCATCAAATACTGTTCAAACACACAAATACTGTCCTCAACACCATCAAATACTGTTCAAACACACAAATACTGTCCTCAACACCATCAAATACTGTTCAAACACACAAAAACTAGCAAATACTGTCCTCAACACCATCAAATACTGTTCAAACACACAAATACTGTCCTCAACACCATCAAATACTGTTCAAACACACAAATACTGTCCTCAACACCATCAAATACTGTTCACACACACAAATACTGTCCTCAACACCATCAAATACTGTTCAAACACACAAATACTGTCCTCAACACCATCAAATACTGTTCACACACACAAATACTGTCCTCAACACCATCAAATACTGTTCACACACACAAATACTGTCCTCAACACCATCAAATACTGTTCAAACACACAAATACTGTCCTCAACACCATCAAATACTGTTCACACACACAAATACTGTCCTCAACACCATCAAATACTGTTCAAACACACAAATACTGTCCTCAACACCATCAAATACTGTTCAAACACACAAAAACTAGCAAATACTGTCCTCAACACCATCAAATACTGTTCAAACACACAAATACTGTCCTCAACACCATCAAATACTGTTCAAACACACAAAAACTAGCAAATACTGTCCTCAACACCATCAAATACTGTTCAAACACACAAATACTGTCCTCAACACCATCAAATACTGTTCACACACACAAATACTGTCCTCAACACCATCAAATACTGTTCACACACACAAATACTGTCCTCAACACCATCAAATACTGTTCACACACACAAATACTGTCCTCAACACCATCAAATACTGTTCAAACACACAAATACTGTCCTCAACACCATCAAATACTGTTCACACACACAAATACTGTCCTCAACACCATCAAATACTGTTCACACACACAAATACTGTCCTCAACACCATCAAATACTGTTCAAACACACAAATACTGTCCTCAACACCATCAAATAATGTTCAAACACACAAAAACTAGCAAATACTGTCCTCAACACCATCAAATACTGTTCACACACACAAATACTGTCCTCAACACCATCAAATACTGTTTACACACACCGTCATGAACATCAGACCTGGATCTTCAGATCATGTTAGAATGTTTGAAAACTGGAGTAATGAGACTGAAAATGTAGATATACATTACAGAAATACATTACTGTTTACTACACACACACACACACACACACACGCACATACAATTTTTATTTTTCAATAGCAACAATATTTAAAAGTTACCTTTGATTAAAATAAAGCAGCCTTGGTGAGCAGATCTGTCTTCTTGATTTCTCATTTTCTGCTGTATTGATGATTGTGTGTGTGTGTGTGTGTGTGTGTGTGTGTGTGTGTGTGTGTGTGTTGCAGTGTGGCGAGGTGCTGTACGAGAAGCGGCACTATGAGAAAGCACACTGGGCCTGCATCACGGTTCACGAGGACACGTATGAACAGAGCATCTGCTACGGCTTCATGAAGATCATGAGGTTCATCTGCCAGCAGAACTCAGCAGGTCAGAGTGTGCCGATATTCAACAATCCAGCATCGACCGTATTCTTCATGCACGAGCGGGTCCAGCCATTGGACTCTTTCGAGATTTCTGCTCTCATTCACTTCCACAGACTTTTAGACATTAAAAAACAGCTGATATATCCTCATTACATTATTCTACTTTTTCAGTATAGTCATGAACATGACTGTAGAGCGAGTAGTTTAACTGTTTTCTGCTGTTTATTACTCTTAGTCATTTCTCCCATAGCAAAAGCGAAGCGCCATCTAATGGTCAGTCTGTGTCCTGCAGGCAGTTATCTGGGCATGACGATACCCATCGTGACGGTGGTGCGCACAGATGAGAGTAACACCACTCTGTCCCGCGCCGTCACTGTGGCCTATTACCTGCCCACACCGTACCAGAACGACCCACCGCGACCGTACGACCCAGATATCCTCATTGAACAGTGGCCCGCTGCGATAGTCTACAGTCGGTGAGAAACACACACACACACACACACACACACACACTCCTCTGTCCATCATGTTTACAGTAATGCATACGAGTGCACAATACATCACACAGTAATTGTCACTGTGATGTATTGGTGCATGCTGTATACAGCGCTGATCATGAATGAGTCTCTCAGAGCTCTGCTCTACAGTAATCTTCTCTGCAGGAGGCTCTACAGTAATACATGTGTGTGCAGATACAGTAGATTAGTCAGAACCAAAGACAACACTGATCCACTCATCTGACAACACCACAGCACACACACATCACCACACACACATTAAAGTCACTGAGATTTGGATATATAGATTTTCAGAAGCGTCATTTATGCTGAACACTGTGTGTATCGCTAAGAGGTGTGATCAGTTTAATTGATCATATATGCCAAGTATTTGTATTTTGCATGCATAATTTGTTTATTCAGATTTGACCAATCAGATGAGGCCGTACTATCTGTATCCCCGCCTCCCCAGTAGGTGCAGTTCAGCTATTGGCTAGAGCTGAAAATAAACACTAGTGGGCGGAGTCGAGACGAGAGAGGAAAATACCAACAGCCAATCAGATTCAGAATATCTGCCCAGGTTTACACTCACTCATCGTGTTTTACAGTCTAAATGTTTGAGCCTTGACAGAGTTTAGATTTAATTAGATCAGGAAATAATCTATTATTATTAATGTGTCACCTCTATTAGTGTGATCATTAAAGTGATTTAAAGCTGGGGTGTCCAAACTCAGTCCGGGAGGGCCGGTGTCCTGGATATTTTAATTCCAGCCCCAATTAAACACAACTGAAGCAGCTGATCAAGCTCTTACTCGGTACATGAAAACGTCCAGGCAGGTGTGTTGAAGGAAGTTGGAGCTAAACTCTGCAGGACAGCGGCCCTCCAGGACTGAGTGTGGACACCCCTGATTTACAGTCACAGCATTAGTCAAGACAAACGTTATATTACAGGAAACAGTTACGGCAGTGTTGAATCTTTTCCCCAGTATTGTGCAGAGCTACCGTAGTAAAGCTCCTGAAGGACACTGAAGCCAGAGTAAACAGTTACTGCTGAATCTGAATGAAGTATTGCAGTGTTTAATTCTAAATCATTTCATCCCTTCACATCATTACTGCCGTTTATAAAATCATAACTTCTCCCTTTTCAACCACCAATAGCAAACCACGACCAATCAACTGCCTACTGACAAAACCAAGCCCCGCCCACATTTAAATTATTCAGAAGTGAAGATACAAGAGAGAGAGAGTGTGTGTGTTGTGTGTGTGTGTTGTGTGTGTGTGTAAAGTCCCGGCCAGATCACACAAATTTGTCATGGGGATTCGTTAGTGACAAGTGGGCGTCATGACACAAGATTGAATCATGTCTTCTGGTGTACTGTGGCGTAGTTCACTACAGCTGACACCGTGCCTGCGACACCTCACGACACCAGCGCAGAGAGTCTAGCGCGTTTCATATTTCCCCGATCTTCACGATGAGTTTGGTCTGTGGCTGACACTGAGCAGTAGGAGCTCTTCATCTCTCCGGTATATCAGCGGGTGCTGCTGTTCATGCGCCGGTCGGCCGATCAACAGGCTGTATGTTTCCTCATGAGCGGGTCACGGGTGGAGGAGATCAGTCATCGGTTCTGCAGACTATAACCGCCCTTTCTAAAATATGAAAGTGTTTTAGGCCGTGTTATCTGACAGCCTGACACACACATGCATGTCTCCATCTCACAGCGAGTGTGTGAGTTCTGTCAGCCTCCAGCAGAGTGTGTTCCTCTGAGGTAGTGTGGGAGCATGTTCAGTGCTGTGAACACACTGCAGAAGCCTCTCGTGCTGATGCAGACGCGTCATTAACAGTGGAAACAGTTCAATATCGCCGTTTCTGACACTCTCAATATTACACTCTCATTTTATTCAGGCCAGATTATTGTTTTATTCAACAAACAACACAATCTCATGTTCTGCGCATGAATGTTTGGCTGTGAGGGAAATCAGGATTCATTGAAAGCTTCACTGTGATTCTATCACAAATCTGAGTTATATATGTCAAGGGCGTAGGTTTGCGCTTGACATTGGTGGGGACTGGGGACGAGTCACCCCCACCAAGAATGAATATTTATATATATATATATATTATATATATTTTATATATTGCTATTTATTATTTAACTGCTATTAAAATGTATTATTAAGTAATCCTCTCTTCTTACAATTTATTAAGTTAAATTAAATGGTCATGCGTGTAGCCAAGGGGGGTCAGGTGGTTTGAAAGACCAAAAGTTTATAGATTATTATTATTTTGTTTGAATTTATCTTATTAGTCAAATGGACAAATGTTCACTGAGGAAGGTTGAATGCGCCGGCCAGTTTGTTATTTGCCTATAGGCTTCACTTTTTAATTTAAATCAAGTTTTAATAGATTTCCCAAAGAAAATTATGATAAAAGAAAAATGTATTTTAAAAATAAGTATATTTACATATTTGAAGAGTTTAGATGCAAAAACCTCTAAATGCCATTTAATATTTTCTTCTAAAATGAGCATTTTTCTCCAACTCCTGTGTGTGGACTCAGTGATTTTCCTTTTATAGTGACAAATACGTGCTTTTCATTGCCTTTAAAGTGAAATAACTCAACATAAATATACAAGGCTGAGAAAAATGCTCATTTTACATGGCATTTAGAGGTTTTGGCATCTGTACTCTTCATTTCTTTATTCTAAGAATTTAAAGTCCTAATTTCTAGTTCAAAGTATTTTTATTATTTATAAAACTGTAATAAAACTTAGTTTAAATGTGTAAATAAAGCAATTTGACAAAATGGTAGGAAATAGTTTTGGTACATCAAAAAGTGTAGTTGTAATAACTATCCAACAAGATTATCCAGCAAAAATTAGTTCTTAATACGTCACTAAAATGTCATATTTATACCTCAATTAAACAGAAAATCAGGTGAAGAACTGCAAAAAGGTTCAGTTTTTCAGAAAACAAATAACCCGTTTCAATAAGCTGGCTACAGGCCTGAAAGTGTTATGTTAAAATAATGTTTATTAACTGATAAAGAGAGAGTTTAATAAAGACTTTCGTTCATTTTTCGTACAAATTAAACATGTCTCGTAGTATTATTAAAGATGGAGCACAGGCTGTAGTTTTTCAGACAAATTGTTTCAACCAAAATTGGAGATGATTACTGTAAGAGATTAGGAGAACTGGCAGGGTCATATACGTTTACATGTAGGTGTTTATTCTGCAGTTAGTTTTCAGGGAATATTGTTTACAGACTAGTCTGCTTTAATGTTAGACTGAACGTAAAAGCGGTGAAAACACTAGCATAACGGCATTATCATGATGGACTCATTCAGTAGCGAACTTGAGTTTGTGACTTACACTTTTTGTTGGAAAAAGCTCTGTATGTCCACCTCTTCTTGCTACCTCCATCCTCAGTTGAGCGAGGCACACACCTCACACATCGGGAAATTCCCCCGCGCAGTTGTTTTGTCGCTGTTTGTATCTGAAACTATGATCTGAAAGCAGCCACTCACATGACGGCATAGAAAGGCACAGCCAATCACAATGTTCATATGCGTTTGGGGGCGGTGCGACTCGGAGAGAACGTGATTTAACCCTTTCGGCATGTCTAGGTTTATACGTTTATATGTCAGCGCGATGTTTTTAAGTGAATTAAATTATTGGTGGAGACGTTTCAGTAGTTGGTGAAAATTGGTGGGGACGTCCACCCTAAATCTACGCCCCTGATATATGTACTAATGTTTTAATAAGTGGTGGGCTGTTATTGGCATTAACGCAAGACTCCTATTGGGCGATAAAAAAAATATGGCTATTAATCTATTCTCATAGTTGGGTTGGTTGATATCTTAATATTAAACAGGAATCCTCAGTTTGGCTCTGTCCCTGTCATCAGGAATGCCCTTAAATACTGTAGTTATTAGCGGTCTGCAAGCGTCAGCGTTTACTGAGATTAAAATAAGATAAAAACACTGAAACTGAGATGAGAAATATTGTTATAGCAGCACTCGGTACTAATAACTCTCGCCGTAGACGTGACAGGATGACTGACGGTGAGGGAGCGTGTAGTCTGGCACATCTGTTACCCACGACACGTCACGATTTCATCAAGACTAAAGCGCTTCATCTGCCATGAGGACTTTCAGAACCGACTATAATCACCCTGTGATCTGAGCGGGCTTAAGAGAGTGAATGAGAAAGTGTGTGTGTGTGTGTGTGTGTGAGAGAGAGAGAGAGAGTGTGGGTGTGTGACACTAATATTCAGCCAGGTTCATAGTAAGTAAGAGAGCTGTCAAGGGAATGAATGAAAATAAGAGTGTATTATTCTGTCATACAAGCATCATGTGTGCATTTGCGCCTGAGAACTGAACATGTGTCTGTGTGTGTGTGTCTGTGTGTGTGTGTGTGTTTTCAGGTCGTTCACGGGCGCCACTAACGAGCTGTCGATCCTCCATGAGCTGCGCAGTCTGGTCGAGGCTCTGGACTCTCCCGCTCTGGGGAGCGACTCCTTCATCGTGGCCGGATACACAAACCCTGCGGCCGCACACCGACACAACGAGATCTGGTTCCTGGAGAGACCCTGAGCCCACCCCTTACCTCCAGCGGCGCTGCTGATTGGCCGAGTCTGTCTCATGTATATGCCTAACACTGATTATAAGCTAAACCCAAACACACACCAAAACTGGAGAATCACTGACGAGCCACAACACTGATGCTGAACGACAATCATGTGCGCACCGTCATCATGAGCGCACACACACACACACAGAGATGCACATAGAAATACGTTTCTAGAAATACATATTCATGTAATGAATCCACAAATCTATAACACACACACACACACACACATTTATATATATATATATATGAATATATTCCGTCATAGTGCTATTTTTGTGAAATATTTTTGTAGCCAAATGTGTCCTCCTGTGTACCTGCTGTAAGTGCAGATGTGAAGCAGTGAAATAAACCGCTGTTCTGTCCTCTCAGAGTGTGTGTGAACGCTGTCCTCAGACCAGTGCGTGTGTGTGTGTGTGTGTGTGTTTTCCAGCCTCATGTACAGAGCGCTGTGAATGTAAACGCCACTGTGACCAGGCTTCATGTTTCTCTTCTGATCTGAATAATAAACTCACTGAAATGACATTTTCCTTCAGCTTAGTCCCTCATTTATCAGGGGTCGCCACAGCGGAATGAACCACCAACCATTCCAGCAAATGTTTCACACAACGAATGCACTTTCAGCTGCAACCCAGTACTGGGAAACACCCAGAGTACATACACATTTTTACTACAAAAATGACATGAACTGTCCAGGACTTGAGTCAGTTTTTATGATGTAGTGCAGGGCTAAGCAATTAGTTCATCATGGGGGCCGGTTCATGAAGAGCATCCCAAACGAAGGGCCGGACAGATATGACCTGCTATATGAGTGATGACACAACGGCATATATGCTGTATTGTTCCTCAAGACACCCACGTTGCCTTTTTTTTTACATTAAAATGTGAATATATTGTATTATGAAACTACATAACTAGCTCACTGTACAAGAGACTTTTTACAAACATATTCAAATGTCGTATTTCAGAGCAGAACAGAAGCAGTGCATGGCTGAAGCAGGCCTCTTCTACATTCAGACACATTCATATGTTTGAGCTGCATAACAATTACGCTGCATTCACACGGGGCTTCAGCGTCAACGCTTAACAGTGGGCATGTCTGAAGTTGGGGCTGAAGAGATCGTCACAGCAGCGTCAGCCAATGAAATTCAGTCAGCAATAGGCCACTGTCTAGCTGGTGTATTTGCATACAGTGATCTGATTGGCTGACGCTTCCATCGGCGCTTGAAAAGTTGAGCTAGTCCCAACTTCTGCAGCGAGCAACGCCTCTGAAACAGAGCCGACGGATCCACAATGCAGTTCAGCAACGCCTGACGTCACTCATTTAAAGTGAATGGGAAGCGTTGATGCTGACGCCCCGTGTGAATGGAGCGTGACTGATGCAACAGTTACAGATTTTGGTTGTATAATTATATAGTCTGAGGAATAATCATGCTTTCACTGTTATCACATCTAATGTAAAATCAAGCTTTATATTAGGCAAGCAGCTATTTAGATCACCTGTTGTTGTCATCTGTGTTCATGCACACATAATCATTTTAATAATAACTCGTCTAACATATCTTTTGTTTACATTGCACTGAAACTCACGCACAACTCTCACCGTCAGATGTTTTCTACTGTGGGCTCCCAGAAAGCCGCGAGCATGTTGCTCTACATTGTCATATATTCTTACATTAGAAATAACAAACGTGCAAGAACAAATGACGTGATATGGGAACGGCCGCTGCTGCAGTTAATCCGGTTTGCGTGCGTAGTAGCCTCGGTGTACAAGCTTGGAACTTTAAACTAGCGCACGGTTGGCAACTTGGCATAACTTTGTTTAACTGCAGCCGTTTTGTTTTGTTCCGTGCAACAGAAGCGTGGCTTAGAGCAGCCTTTACGAATAATTAACTGTAATAAAGCGCAGTTAATAGTGAAATCGGCTAATCTTTGCATCCCTATTGACGATATCAGTGCATAGTACAAAAGGCCTTTTCTACAGACGCATCTAAATGTTTTCGGCGGCCCGCACCACTCACTTATGGTGACTCACGCTCTGCGCAGCCTCAGCAGATCCAGCTGTATTGAACAGACGCACGTCACTTCATAACCATAGCAGCCGTTTTTCGACTGAACTCAATTTATTTTTGATGTCTTGGTCACACTGTTTGGAGAGCCGGACAGATAATACCGACATTAGATCGAGGAAGACAATAAATCGTTTTATTAAAGTATTAAATTCGGTGGACATACGGAGACACAGTAAACCAAAGGTAATAGAATACTCATGTTATTCCAGCACTTATAAAACTTATTCGCGTATAGACTATTTTTTGGTTTCAGCACAACTTGTTTCAAAAATTGACGACTGTAATTATGGTAGTATAGTAATATCAGACCATGCAGCTATGTCACTTATACAGATGCTAAACTATTGAGGGATTCTCCAAAATGGCGCTTTCAACCAGGATGGCTGGCCACACATTTAGAGATGTGCCAGAGCCCACATTCATAGTGTTTTTAGATTAGGAGAGCCGGAAAAAATTGCCTCGGGGCCGGGTTCTGCCTGCGGGCCGCCAATTGAAAAGCCCTGATGTACTGTTTCATGTAACGTCAGCGCATACGTGCTAAATCATGAGAAAACAATGAACGTTTACATTTATTACAGTACATCATAAAACACAACGATCTCTTTAGTTCTAGTTTATTTTTATATCTGTGTAAATAGAGGATGCTTACACAGCACCAATGATGACAGCATGTTTACAGCCAAGACAAGTAAAACATCCAACCTCCACTCCAGAATTCAGATATTTGTCAAACTCATTTTAGATGATGTTAATTGTTTGTTAAACTAGTAATAGTAGATAAAACTACTTCTATTGTAAAGCCACGATCACACTGCACTTTTCACTCCAGAGACTTCCATTCATGGGTGTGCAAATGCAGCAGACCAGAAACGCAAGCGTGTGCGACAAGCTTCACATTTCACTGCATTCGAGAGTTCAAGCTTGGTGAATTTTTACAGCTTAAGTCCTTTCCATGACTTTTCCAAGCCTGGAAAATGTCCTCTCAAAATTCCATGACCATATGAATCCTGCCACACACACACACACACACACACACACACCCATACACTATGGCCAATTGGGCTCATCAATTCCCCTATAGTGCATGTGTTTGGACTGTGGGGGAAACCGGAGCACCCATATGGAGTCAGATAAGACTCAAAAGAAATTCACGCAAAAGACACAATGTACACATGCGTAGCCAAATTCACGTGCATAAAACCAAATTCACTTGTTTACTGTCATTAGATATAATGTAAATTAAGTTTTTAGCCAGTGAAAGTCTTAATAGTAGCTTGAAGCCTGCGCATCTCTTTCTCCATTGGCCATGACATCGACTACAGCTTTCATCTGATTGGCTGAGAAATACATTGTTGCCTGCTTCTGCCAGGACAGTCTCACGCATACACACACACGTATCCAGGGGGAGTCGTAAGTGAAAGAGGATTTGCACACATCTCATTCAGGATGAAACTGAAAGTTTTACACATTTAAAACTTTTTGTACACTCTTATACATTTGCAAATGGTGTTTTGCATTTGTGAAACGTATTTTATGAAAATGTATTTTTATTTTATGCACGTGAATTGTTTTTGTCTTCCAGTAATGGGTTGCGGCTGGAAGGGCATCTGCTGCGTAAAAACGTGCTGGATAAGTTGACGGTTCATTCCGCTGTGGATTAATAAAGGGACTAACCCGACAAGAAAATGAATGAATGAATTGTTTTTGTAAATATAAATTAATATTTTACGCACGTGAATTTGGTTTTATGCCCGTGAATTCGGCTACGCATGTGTACATCATGTCTTTTGCATGAATTGTATGGAGTCAGATAAGACTCTAAAGTACTGGAAACCCACACCAACACGGTAAGAACGTGCAAACTCCACACAGAAACACCAACTGACTCAGCTAAGACTCAAACCAGAGACCTTCTTGCTGTGAGGCCACAGTGCGACACCACTAAGCCTGACATGAATCCAGCGTCCTCATTATAATAACAATAAAAGCTCAGATCATGATGATGATGTCACATCAACTCAGCCAATCAGAATCACAGATTAGCCAGAAAACAACACACACACACACACACACACACACAAACACACACACACACACGCAGCAGCGGAAAACAGAGGAATGTGGAGCAGTGTGTGGGTTTGAGCCTAAAATAAATCTCCTTTCATGAAGAAACACAGACTGCTTATATCATCCACACACACACACACACACACACACACACACACACACACACACACACACACACACACACACACACACACCTTTATCTAACTATAGAATGTTATTAAATTAACATAAAAAATTATATAAAATGATCTTTAATGTTTACATTTAAAACATTATTCAATTTTAAAGAGAAGAAAAAAAAATCAATTTGACCGAATAAAATGGTTATTTTTAATTCAAAACTGAGCATTTTTGATATCTCTGGGCAGAATTCACCTGATAAATACTGCAGATGTATGTGGGATGATTTGGAGAGTGTATGAGCTGAACAACCAACACACAGAATTAGAGCTGGGTTATATGGCAAAAAAACTATCACCATAATGTTTTTCATATCAGTCGATATCGATAATTATCACCATTAATGTCAAATCTTTATCTCCATCAATTTTATTAGATTGTCAGCATGCACATCTCTCTGTGCAGCTGATTTAACACATTTAGTGAGATGTTTTATCTGCCTGACAATATAATGAAATAATCAGCAAAAGAACAATCTTAATTCAGCATTTACTGTTCAAGTTTTCAACAATCAAAGACAGCACCTACAAGTTATTGGATATTAACAACAGAAAAACAAAACCGGTTTGGAACAAGTGAACAGTGAGTTAATGGTGACAGAGTGTTCAGTTGTGGATGAACTCTGCTTTTAACAGTGAGTATAGTGAATTTAGGGTGAAATATCCTTTAATATACTTTATTTAGTGATGCTGTCGATTACTTGATGATCTATTGATTGTCATAACGGTTGTAAATGTCTTCTATATTTGCTGCATTTGTCATGAAGATCATGTGTTGAGCCTCTGATTTCTCCTCAGTGATTATGTCCTGTAAATATATAAAGGTTATTTTACCGTTGATTGCAGATTTTTCAAAACAAATATCCTAATATTAAAAGTAAACATAAGCTTGACAACAGAAATCAATGTCGTAACTAATGCCCTTAATAATGCAGCCTGTAGATTACAGCAAGCTTCAAGTGTTCATTGAGACGGTGTCGTCTGTCATGTCTTTCGTCTGTCTTTGAGGTTTATTTTTCTCGTAAGGCACGGCTTTAATGATGACATGAGACTCTGCTGGGTGGTTTAGCAACACTTGTTTGGGTCTGTAATGTTATTAGCATCTTCATAAGGGTGGTGCTGTTTTAATGATGAAGGTTTGTGGTGTTGCTGCTGTTGATGCACGAGTCGTCTGTGCAGTTTGCAGTGCTCGTTGCTCTGTTGTGTGTCGGATTGCAAAAAACTAAGTAGCTCCAGACTGATGTGTAGTGACGTTTCAAGTCTGACTCGGAGCTTTTTCACCTTAGTTTTTCTCACTCCTCCAACGGCAGCTGACACTGTATGGCTGTAAACTTGTACTGCGTGTGGCATCTGGAAGGGCAGGCTGCAAAATGCCGGTGCAGCGTTACACAGAGAGCGCAAATATTATCGAACAATTATCAAACTGTCCTTATCGCTTTATCGAAAAATCATATATGGTGATAATTATTGATATCGAGTTATCGCTCAGCCCTACACAGAATGAAGAATAACTTTACATTTAACTAAACTACAGCAGGTCTAATGTAATATATCCCCTAAAACTGTTCGGTATGTTTCAGGTGTGCATTATTTCCTTATAATTCACCATTATTCTGCTTCAGATGATGTGTTTGAGAGTGTATTATTCAGGTGTGTGTCATGTGTGTGTCCTCCACATCTCCTCCTCCTGGTGTGATTTCTGAATGTTGTATCTCTGAAAGAACTCTAATCATATAGCGGAGGGATATGGAGCTGTAAAACCTGCCGGGACTACTTTAGCTGTGCTTTTATCTGACAATAACCAAACATCTGAAAGTGACCAGCAGCCAATCAGAATCCAGCATTCAGCAGAGAAAGAATAAATACAAATAAAGTATGAATTGAAAGTTCAAGATAATCCCCACAGCTACAGTAAAACTGAAGGTTTTGCTTAAAGGAGTGTGTGTGTGTGTGTGTGTGTGTGTGTGTGTGTGTGTGTGTGTGTGTGTGAAGTGCAGATAAATATGCAGAAACATTCCAGCTCTTTGGTGAGTGTGAATAAGATGTTGGCACAGTGGGAATAAAGCACTGAACACACACAGCTCTCAACACACACATTGCCCCCCCCCCCCCCACCCCTAAACCCAGCCATCACAGGAGACAGTGTGCAGCTTTACTCTCTGATTAAACTCATCCTGTGTGATTTATAAGCATTTTGAGAAACGAGGACGTCACCAATGTCCTCATATTTCACCTCCTTTTTGTAATACCCGTGTCATACCCATGTCATTATACAGATCTGTGTCCTGATATGTCAAAAAAAAACAAACGTGCGCGCGCACACACACACACACACACACACACACACACACACACACAAACACACACGAGAAGAAATCAACAGTGTTAGAATAAGCCAAGGTGTGTGTGTGTGTGAATGTATAAGTGTTCGTATGTCGGTGCATTTGTGTCATTCTGATTGTGTGTGTGTTAGTGAGTGTTTGTGTGTAGCTGAATATGTTGTATGATAGCCACGCCCAAAAAGCTTTACAGCCCCACCTTGAATGATAAACAGCTCCACCCTAAATGACTGATAGCTCTGCCCTAACTGACTATTAGCTCCGCCCTAAAAAACTGATAGCCCTGCCCAAAATGACTGATAGCTCCGCCCCAAAGGACAGATAGCCCTGCCCTAAATGACTGATAGCTCCGCCCCAAAGGACCGATAGCTCCGCCCCAAAGGACCGATAGCCCTGCCCTAAATGACCGATAGCTCTGCCCCAAAGGACTGATAGCCCTGCCCTAAATGACTGATAGCTCTGCCCCAAAGGACGGATAGCTCCGCCCCAAAGGACCGATAGCCCTGCCCCAAAGGACCGATAGCCCTGCCCTAAATGACTGATAGCTCCGCCCCAAAGGACCGATAGCTCCGCCCCAAAGGACCGATAGCCCTGCCCCAAAGGACCGATAGCCCTGCCCTAAATGACTGATAGCTCTGCCCCAAAGGACCGATAGCTCCGCCCCAAAGGACCGATAGCCCTGCCCCAAAGGACCAACAGCCCTGCCCTAAATGACTGATAGCTCCACCCCAAAGGACAGATAGCTCCGCCCCAAAGGACAAATAGCCCTGCCCTAAATGACTGATAGCTCCGCCCCAAAGGACAGATAGCCCTGCCATAAATGACTGATAGCTCCGCCCCAAAGGACAGATAGCCCTGCCCCAAAGGACCAATAGCCCTGCCCTAAATGACCAATAGCCCTGCCCTAAATGACTGATAGCTCCGCCCCAAAGGACCAATAGCCCTGCCCTAAATGACTGATAGCTCCGCCCCAAAGGACTGATAGCCCTGCTCTAAATGACTAATAGCCCTGCCGTAAATGAGTGATAGCTCCGCCCCAAAGGACCAATAGCCCTGCCCTAAAGGGCTGACAGCTCTATAAAGGTATTCCATGTCACCAGAGGTAAAGTCTTGTCTGCTAGGTCTTTAAGGGGTCATTAAGGCATCAGGTGTGGTGTTAGTGTGTGTGTGTGTGTGTGTGTGTTAGCATGCCTGACCTGCAGGTAGCGTGTCTGATAGTGAGTTAGTGACTCTCCCAGCGGCACCACCATCTTCTCCAGGCTGCGCTGGTGGACGTGGGTCTGGACATCTGGACTGTCCTCAGAGCGCAGCTCGATGTGGGAGATCAGCAGATTGGAGATCACCTGCTGCACCGCCTGCACCGCACGCACACACACACACACACACACACACACACACACACACACACACACACACACACACACACACACACACACACACACACACACACACACACACACACACACACACACACACACACACGCACGAATTAGAATGTAGTTTAGGATGTTTGTATTGTTGAACTGAACAGGTGCTGTATGATCATGATGCACATCGCTATGGTGATATGATCTGCTGCTCTCACCTTGACGTCTCCTCCAGGTGTGGCACTGAGAGCCAGAACCCGAAACTGCGGCGTCTGCTTGCGGAGCTCCCGGATCACCTGCAGGACAGACATAGGGAGGGTCAGGCAGAGTTCCCAGCATGCACCGGGCTGGCGGAGGCTCGGATTGGCTGTACCTGGCAGTAGGCGTGGTTTCCTGTGGCCTTGTGAGCCTCGTCGATGACCACACACCTGACCTGAGCCGCCGGACAGGTGTTTCTGCACAGGTCATTGACCATCACCTGCGGAGTCAAGAAGAACACACGCCTGGAGCTCCAGAGGGAGCGCCGCTGAGGAGCCGCTGTAGAGCCTGAGGAGACACATACAAACACACACACACACACACACACACACACACACACACACACACACACACACACACACACACACACACAGTCAAAACCACACAAATACAGTCATGAACGCACACACACACACACGCACACACACGCACACACACACGCACACGCACGCACACGCACGCAAAACCACACAAATACAGTCATGAACGCGCACACACACACACACACACACACACACACACACACACACACACACACACACACACACACACACACACAGTCAAAACCACACAAACACAGTCATGAACACACACACACACACACACACACACACACACAGTCAAAACCACACAAATACAGTCATGAACACGCACACACACACACACAGTCAAAACCACACAAATACAGTCAAGAACACACACACACACACGCACACACACACACACGCACACGCACGCAAAACCACACAAACACAGTCATGAACACACACACACACACACACACACACACACAGTCAAAACCACACAAATACAGTCATGAACACACACACACACACACGCACACACACACACACGCACACGCACGCAAAACCACACAAATACAGTCATGAACACACACACACACACACACAGTCAAAACCACACAAATACAGTCAAGAACACACACACACACACACGCACACACACACACACGCACACGCACGCAAAACCACACAAATACAGTCATGAACACACACACACACACACACACACACTTTTACAAATGATCAACTAGAAGACCGGTTATTATTTGCTGCTCTTACAACTGATCCACCACAAGTCTTCTGTCAGGCAGTGCATATCATGCCAAAAACACAGTTCAGAACAACCAGGACAACTCAAACAGTATTTGTGACCTGTGAGCTCCGCCGTGTGCTCCTGTGGGATCCCCATCACCCTGTAGCAGGCCTCTATCTGCTGCGCCACCAGGGGTTTGGTGGGCGCCATGAAGACGATCTTGCCTGCGGGGAACCAGCGGTAGTAGTTGTACATCAGCACAGAGGCGATGAAGGTCTTCCCGAGGCCGGTGGGCAGGCAGACCAGTGTGTTCTGGAGCAGCGCCGCCTCACACACTCGCAGCTGGTACTCCCTCAGCGGCAGGTTGGTGGGGTAGATCCAGACACGGCCGGCGGAGTAGTCGAAGCCCAGATCCCCTGCACTGCGCTCGGCCTCGCACACCGCCACCAGCAACACATCATCATCATCATCATCATCATCTGCAGCAGCAGCGTACGGCTGAGTGGAGGAACATTACAGTTTACATTTAGCCATTAAGTCACCTATAGTTGAGGAGGCATTCAGCAACTCAACAAGAGGAGGCAATACACAGAACAAGAGCTGATCATACAGAGGCGAGCTGGACCTGACATCTGCAGTAAAAACCAGGGCTTGACATTCACTTTTTTGACCACTAGCCACTGTGGCTAGTAGCTTTCCAACATGACTAGCCACTCGCCATTTTCACTAGCCACAGTTTTATTGTTGGGAAACTATTTTATACACATAAATATGACTATGACAGGCTGAAATGACTTGATTTAGAGTTTGCGTTATCTCTACATGCCTTCTCATTCATTGCACTTTCTGTGTGTCGTGTATGAGCTTCAATAATCATGAGCAGATGGGTCAGGCTTTCATATATTACAATTAGGGTTGTAACGGTATGAATTTTTCACGGTATGATAATCGTCTAAAACAATACCACGGTTTGACGGTTTCGCGGTATACGGTATGTTACAAATGTTACAAAATAATAGAACAGTGAAGCAAATTTGACTTTTTCCAAATAATATATTTTTAGTTACTATAAACAACACCACTTACAATGAACAAATAAAAAAAATAAGAAAATAATAAATAATGTGTCAAAGTCCAAATAAAGTCCAAATAAACATGGTGCAAATCCTCAGTAAAAAATAGATATAAATATTTACTATACTATAAATAGTTACATAACGAAACTAGATTCAATATGGAACATCCTTAGGTTTTATGTGCCAGCATGGATATGGTTGTCTGTGGATATGGATTTGGATGTGGTTGTCTGCAATGCAGATAAACAGCTGCACCTTCATTTGTGTCTTTTGAAAACAGCAAGAGCAGCAGTTCGTCTTTGCTGTGTCACTGTTTTGTCATGTTTCTGTGCTGCTGTGCATGCAAAAGTACTTAGTATGAAAATTATTTCATGAAAAACTTTTTTTTTGCGTTTTATTTAGCTGCGCATAAATGTATGCCTATCTCTCATTCTGTGTTGTTCAAAAAGCTCGTTGTTGGTCCACAAACAAAAGCGAAACCTATGCTTATTGGTTGTGATATAGCGAGTTTGAACCAATCTGGGCATGGAGGAGGGACAATGCATCAATGTATCATGTCTGGTTTGTCCGGAGACACAGTGACGAGCGTTTCTTTGTCAAATCAGCGTGGTCAAATTTTGATGACGTAAGCGCACTGATTCCGGAGCCTCTGAAAGTCCGCGTTGTTATGTTATGTGATACAGCACTGGAAAGCTGAGACTCTCTTCTTTATGCCAATCTTTGAATTGTATGAATCGGATCAGCGGATCAAAAGTTATTAAACATTTAAGAGCAATACTTATGTTTAGCCGCGGGTGGCTGTCTCGGTCTTTAAGGGTTAAAACCGCTGATATGCAATTGTTCATGGTATGATAATCGTGCACGTTCAAATCGTGGTAGACCGTCATACCGGTATATTGTTACAACCCAAATTACAATTAGTTTTCATAATGTTCAGAGCCCAAAATGAAGGATTTACCCAATTTATCTCTGACCACACCATAAATAAACAGCTGAATATTTCTGAGCCACACATTTTAAATGTGTGAAACATGCTAAATATAGCTGAATACTACACTTTTTATTTAACAAAACATATGGACAGTCATATATACTGGCTAAAGGTTCCAGATCACCAGTTCTCTACACATAAATGGGGAGATATTCTCCCATTAAAGCAATGTTATTGTAAAAAAAAGATAATTAAACCATATTAATGCAAAAGAAAGCAGGTAAAAACATACTGTGTGATAATGAAAGGATGATCTCACACGCATGGTTAATGATTGACCCGTTAATTATCTGTTCAAAGAATGGTTAAACCGAAAGCAACTGGCGCTGCTTACAATAAGTCAACTCTGGAGCTGTGGAAAGCAGCAGGACTGTAGCTGCATGCTCCTCCCCTTTTCAGTCTATTGGAAAGAGAATCGATCGCATCAGTTGTGTTTCTAGACACAGTTGCTTCACAAAAGTAAACGGGAGCGCGCACGCGTTATAAACAGTCGCACCAACTCAATCTCACGGCAATTCGTAACTTTTTCATTTAGTGGCTAATTCGTATGAATTCATACGATCTAATTTGTACAATTTAGTACGATTTGCGTATCCCCCAATGACGGTTGGGGTTAGGGGTGGGGTCAGGTGCCACGCCTCCTTTTTAAAATCGTACCATTTCATACGACTGAACTTGCACGAATTCGTACGAATTAGCCACTAAACTGGCAAAACGTAAAATACTTACGTTTTTTTCGTGAGATCAGGCTGGTCGCACACATACAGCTGTTAGCGCGAGTGATTATCCTCTCATTCGGTATTCACCTGCTTTGATCGCGCGAAGTTGCGAACGCAATTATTTTTGTCAGTCTTGTTGCTTCTCGATCGCCTGTGCGTGCATATTGGACCATCTTTATTGTTGAACCCTGCCTTAAAGAATTATTATCTGGAAAAATTATTTTCAACCAGCCAAAGTGGCTAGTGGGAGTGTCTGTCTTACCCGCCACCGCCGAAATCTACCCGCATTTGGCAGGTGTTAATGTAAAGCCCTGGTAAAAACCCAAAACATCAACTCACATAGAAAGTAGATTCTCCCTTCTGTGCATTTCTGTCTGATTTGTTTTATTTGGGCTAGAATAAAAGCAGTTTTTAATAGTTTTAAAGCCATTTTAAGGTCAATATTATTCGCCCCTTCAGCAATATTAGTGTTGGATTGTCTCCAGAACAAACCACTAGCCGCATTTCCACTGTCGGGCTAGTAGCTCGTAGTCACACAAACCCCGCCCCCAGAACACCCCAGAATCAAACGTCACAACCCGCCCACTTCAGCGGGAATCAGGCAGATAAGCAGACATTCACATCATCACCAAACCATTCAAATGAAGACAACCCAAACAAACTAATGACACGCTACTGTACAGCCGTACATGATATGTCTACACGCACAGGCCTGTATGTTCTTATTCATCATATTCATTTACTCGCCGACCGGAGGAACCCAGCGCAGTGAACACACATCCATAATATAACACTACAGAAATTCTCTGTTAATAACTCGGTAAAAAATTTATTTCATAACATCCTCATTTAGACAGACACTGTCAAACACTCAGCCCAAATGCTGAGAGAGACCTGAAACATTAACTATTCCCTATAGGCTTTATGACACTCAACAGGTGATTCCCCTTGATTTAAGGATGCTGCATATTATATCTTAAATAAAGGAAAGTGTTCAGTATTTCAGCACATAAGAGCAAGTAATAAAGGATAGCCTGTATTGTGTTGCACTCAGCAGATTTCACTAATAAAGCTCTTCATGTATTGAAGTTTCTTCTACTTTCTGCTTTCACTCACCCAAAAAATGCTGTTTGCATGATTTGATGAATATCATCGCATCCAAATACTTTCATTCATTTTCTTGTCGGCTTAGTCCCTTTATTAATTCAGGGTGGCCACAGCGCAATGAACCGCCAACTTATACAGCAAGTTTTTACGCAGCGGATGCCCTTCCAGCTGCAACCCATCTCTGGGAAACATCCACACACACACTCATACACTACGGACAATTTAGCCTACCCAATTCACCTGTACTGCATGTGTTTGGACTGTGGGGGAAACCCACGCGAACGTAGGGAGAACATGCAAACTCCACACAGAAACGCCAACTGAGCAGAGGCTCGAACCAGCGACCCAGTGACCCTTTTTGCTGTGAGACGACAGCAATACCTACAGCGCCACTGCTTCACCTATCCAAATACTTAATAAATGATGTCAAACCTTCTCCAGGGTTTATTGTTTTTAGAGAATATCTAAAATCTTTTTTTTCAGAGAGGCCTTTGTAAAATGAAAGTTTAATATGGCTTTAAAACGGTTTAATTTATGTATTGTATATACCTAAACTGGTTTAGCTTTTGTTAGTTTTATATTGGTTTATTTATTTAATGTGGTTTTATTATATCTGATATTAGTAATTCTTTAAATGATTTCAATATAGCTCAGGCTATATTATCTAGATATGACACTATTGTGTTTAGTCTACAAAAGTGGACACGTAATTAGTAGAGTTTAATGTCTTTCTGTTGTGTTCAAATAGTGTATTATCTCCAAAATAAATTAAAACAATAAAAAAAGAAAAGAAACAAGCAGATGTGTGAAGGGAGCGCTCTTTTGCTCGGTCTCACACACATACAGGCATTTAAACGCGCACAAACACACCTTTTATACTTGACAGAAACTCTGGAAACCCTTTACTGTCTGCTGTGTGTTTAATATGGTGTAAAGATTATTCTGCGTTATTGAAACATCGAGGAGGAGCAAGACAACAAAAGTCACTTATAAATGAAAACTTTATTATTTTATGCAGCAGTCTTACATTTAAAAGGGAAACATGAGAGTGATCATACGCAGAAGACCCCAGCCTATAAGGCTAGATGCTTTCTTTCCCTTTATTTATTTATTAATTTGTTTATGTGTTTGGCGCATGTACTCATGTGCGATCAGAAAACTGTCCGCCTCTCCTTTCACTCCGCCCCGAAGCCCCAGTTGGCCCTCTTTGGCCCAAGGTATTCGGCAGGCCGAAAAAGGCCAGCCGCTGGCCCCTAGTAAGCCCCGTTTTGGCCCGATTAGGCCCTGGAAGTGACAGTGGAAACGCGACTGGCCTTGGCTCGCTCACTTTAGGTGGGATAGTGGAAATGCGGCTACTGTTATTCAAAGTCTTGCCTAATTACCCTAACTTTACCCTAATTACCCTAGTGAAGCCTTTACATGTCACTTTAAGCTGAACACTAGTGTCTTGAAGAATATCTAGTCTAATATTATGTGCTGTCATCATGGAGAAGAGAATAGACATCAGTTATTAGAAATGAGCTATTAACACTATTATGATCTCTAAAATATATTTGTTTTAAATGTCTGGGTAAAAAAAACTAAAGCCTTTTCTCCCTTTGAACACAATATATTTTAGTTTGAGACATGTTTATAATATTTTGGAGCAGTAAACATGTCCGGCTGAATAATGAAAATGAGTTATCAACTCCTGCTGATTTCATTAGTTATAACACTGATTTCTTCACTAATTAAAACGGCATCTTTGGATTTATTTCCTGCTGGAGATACTGGTGTCTTAAAAATAGCAAAAAAACAAAAAAAGTAAAATTAATAATCTTGCATAAACCATAACAGTATGGCAGAAAATGATGGCGGTTTTATAACCTTGACTTTTGCAAACCGCAGTAAACCATGGTAAACGGTTATCGCCCCATGCCAATACACAACCCAAAAGAAATAATGCTAATCAAGAGGATAAGAGCCGGCTCACTGTAGAACAGAGATGAGTGACTTTATTTGATTTCACACGTTTGCTTTTATGAGCAGAAAGCTTGCTTATGGATGTGGCAGATGTGAAATTGGCACTAGTGTGACTTTGGTTAATCAAATATAAAGGTTTGAACATGACATTTGGAGTATTTTTGCAGTGCTGTAAAGTGCAAACTACACACCATACTTAGGAAGGGGTTTCACTATTTCGGTAAAAACCTACATTTTTGGTAACACTTTAATTTGATGGTGCATTTGAGTATTAGTAGACTGTCTGCTTAATATCTGCTGATTTAACAGACTGCAAGTACATGTTAACTAACACTAACCCCAACCTAACAGTTTACCTATAATCTAATGACAATTAGTTGTCCTGTAGATGCAATATAACTTAAATTCAACCATCAAAATAAAGTCTGATCAAGTTTTTTTCATGGCAAGGTTGACATCTGCATGGAATTGCTCACCTACATTTAGCAGATGCTTCTGTTCAACCGACTTACAATTGAGGAGGCATTCAGTGATTCAACAAGAGGCAATACACATGAGTGCAGATTACATAAAGAAACTGAGCTCAGAGAATCTAGTGCTAGAGTAAGACGGGAGAGTGTTTTCTACAGGTGCTTTGAATGCACAATATTTGTGCAGTGTTTGTTCGTTTTTTAGATTTAATCATTATTAAAATGTGTCTGGTGCAAAATGTGCAAAATAAACTGTGCAAATGTAGGTTAAAGTGTCGGATATATGAGATAGTGTATTGGTTTTACAATACACCTCAATACAACGTCAGAAAAGTATTGTTCGCAAATTCTAATAGTGAAATCATATTAGCAGCCAACGACTACCCAAACATCTGTGCTGTTGGGTCGTTTTCATCCACTCTGGGGTGGTTTTGAGTCTTAATTTGGCCACAGATTTCTCTGTGTTTCAGCAAATGTGATGATTTCTGCTGATAAATCTTATTTTAACACATATTTTGGGAAAAAACTCCACACACTCTGGGCAGACTGACTCCCCGTTGGTGATGTTTTCACTCTATAGACACATCGTCCCTCTTCCCAACAGGGGAAGACAGCAGCAATCAGGAATGCATGATTATCTGCGGTCATGGCTCTACAATCAATAAACGTGATTATAATGAAAGTCAATGGGTCAAAAACAGCCCCAACATCACCAAAGGGGAGTCATTCTGAACAGAGCACAATGCTGTTTTGTAGTCATTCATTTCTGTGATTTCAGACGGAATACGCCAAGTATAGTAACGTAAACAATGTAGGAAGGGTTTCAGAATGTCGTGACTGTTCAAAAATGAAGAAATAAATGAACATCACACCAGCTTTACCTTAATCTCAGGCTGCTGCGGGCTCCTGGTCCTCGGGGCTCCGCTCTGGCCCCACGCCTGGAACAGAGTCCTCTGAGCGCCGCTCATCACTGCTGCATCTACAGGGGAGCACAGCTGGGTTTATATTCACACATTCAGACGTTCTGCCTAATATAATTGCAGAAAAACAAACATTGTAGATTGTTCGCAGTGGATTAAACAGTGCTGATGTTACTCTAACACATCATTTCAGACCCAATATTTAGAGTATAGTGTGGTAAACAATATAGGGAGCGTCACAATCTGTCACTGACAAAAACATGAACTAC
>NC_133192.1:557500-577500 GCF_049306965.1 Danio rerio
CTGTGCTATTATACAGTACAAACTCTGCTCTGATAACAACAACAACAACAACAACAACATCTGTCAGAAATGCTCAAAGCACACGCTACACAACAGCAGCCCGTCGCACTGTGCTTCTCAAACATTACAATCTGTAGTGCTGCAGTGCAGAGAGCCCCGTCCTGCAGACCAGACACCGGCAGGAGGAGGAGCTTCAGGGAGAGGGGGAGGGGCTAGAGGAGGAGGAGCTTCAGGGAGAGGGGGAGGGGCTAGAGGAGGAGGAGCTTCAAGGGAGGGGGAGGGGCTAGAGGAGGGGGAGCTTCAGGGGATGGGGAGGGGCTAGAGGAGGAGGAGCATCAGGGGAGGAGACAGAGGAGGAGGAGGAGCTTCAAGAGGAGAAGCTGCAAGAGGAGAAGGGGCTAGAGGAGCTTCAGGAAGAGTGGGAGGAGCTAGAGGAGGAGCTTCAGGGAAAGGGGAGGAGCTAGAGGAGGGGGAGGAGACAAAGGAGAAGGGGCTACAGGAGCTTCAGGAAGAGTGGAAGGAGCTAGAGGAGGAGGAGCTTCAGGGAAAGGGGAGGAGCTAGAGGAGGGGGAGGAGACAAAGGAGAAGGGGCTACAGGAGCTTCAGGAAGAGTGGGAGGAGCTAGAGGAGGGGCTTCAGGGGAGGAGACAAAGTAGAGGGGCTACAGGAGCTTCAGGAAGAGTGGGAGGAGCTTCAGGAAGAGTGGGAGGAGCTTCAGGAGGAGGAGCTACAAGAGGAGAAGGGGCTAGAGGAGCTTCAGGAAGAGTGGGAGGAGATAGAGGAGGAGGAGCTTCAGGGGAGGGGGAGGAGCTAGAGGAGGTGGAGGAGCTTCAGGAAGAGGGGGAGGGACTAAAGGAGGAGGAGCTTCAGGAGGACAAGCTACAAGAGGAGAAGGGGCTAGAGGAGCTTCAGGAAGAGTGGGAGGAGATAGAGGAGGAGAAGCTTCAGGGGAGGGGGCGGAGCTAGAGGAGGAGGACCTTCAGGAGAGGAGCAAGAGGAGGAGGAGCTTCAGGGGAGGAGACAGAGGAGAAGGGGCTACAGGAGCTTCAGGAAGAGTGGAAGGATCTAGAGGAGGAGGAGGATGTTCAGGAGGAGAAGCTAGATGATGACGATGAGGGGCTACAAGAGGAGAAGGGGGCAGAGGAGTGCTCAGGAAGAGAGGGAGGAGCTAGAGGAGGAGGTAGATTAGGTGGAGGAGCTACACGAGGAGGAGCTTCAGGACGGGGAGCTAGATGATTAGGGGGAGGGGCTACAAGAGGAGAAGGGGCTAGAGGATCTTCAGGAAGAAGGGGAGGAGCTAGAGGACGAGGTAGATTAGGAGGAGGGGCTTTAGGGGGAGGAGCTAGATGATGACAAGGAGGGGTTACAAGAGGAGAAGGGGCTAGAAAAGCTTCAAGAGAAGGAGGAGCTTTAGGAGAGGTTTAAGATGGAGGAACAGCTTTAAAGGAGGAAGAGGAGCTTCAAGAGGAGGAGCTTGAGGAGGAAGAGCTTCAAAGAAGGAGGGGCTTAGCAGGAGGCTTAAAGAGTAGGCTATATAAAGAGGAGGAGCTAATGGAGGAGGAGTCGGGACTATATGAAGAGGAGGAGCTGAAGGAGGAGCCAGAAGAGGAGTAGGGGCTATATGAAGAGGAGGAGCAACATGAGGAAATGGCTATAGGAAGAGGAGGTGCTTGAGGAGGAGGAGGAAAGTGCAAAGTGACAGTGCTCAGCTGTCAGGCACTGTGTGTGATCAGGTTGAGTGCAAGTATCTGTGTGTGTGTGTGTGTGTGTGTGTGTGTGTGTGTGTGTGTGTGTGTGTTCAGTTTGTGTGTCTCAGGAGCTGGTTGAGATCAGTGAGTGTGTGTGTGCTCTGTGCCGCTGCCAGCTCCAGCAGTGTTGTGCCCATGTGTGTGTGCAGCGCCTCCGTCAGCTTGAGTGTCGCCGCTCTCAGAGATCCTCCACCTCCAGCACTGCAGGAGCCCAGCAGAGTCCACAGCAGAGGGAGAGTCTTCTGCTCCACCAGCTGAGGCCTGCGGGGATACAGGTCACACACCACCTCTGCCACACACACACACACACACACACACACACACACACTGATGATTAACACAGCAGGTTCACATTGATTTACACAGACACACACTGCGATTTAGCACCACATCTGATAACACACACTCATGATCAACAAAAATACATTATTATTATTATTCTGATAAAGCTCCTCCAGACTCACCTGCTACTTTCTCGATCAGGTCCAGCTTTGCTTTCCCGCTCAGATACTGTGCTTTAGAGCAGAAGGGCTGCAGCAGGAGACTGTTGTCTGAAACACACACAGACTCACTACAGTCAACACACACTGAAACACAGCTCAACACACTGCTGAACACACACTCATGTAGAGGTTAAAACACTCCAGCAGTAGGACTTTCATTTAAGGTGATGTAATGCTTAAGGACTGATAGCTCCGCCCTAAATAACTGATAGTCCCATCCTAAATCACTGATAGCCCCACCCTAAATCACTGATAGCCCCACCATAAATTACTGATAACCCCACCCTAAATCACTGATAGCCCCGCCCTAAATGACTGATAACCCCACCCTAAATGACTGATAGCCCCACCCTAAATCACTGATAGCCCCACCCTAAATCACTGATAGCCCCACCCTAAATTACTGATAGCCCCACCCTAAATGACTGATAGCCCCACCCTAAATCACTGATAGCCCCACCCTAAATCACTGATAGCCCCACCCTAAATCACTGATAGCCCCACCCTAAATGACTAATAGCCCCACCCTAAATCACTGATAGCCCCACCCAAAATTAATGATAGCCCCACCCTAAATCACTGATAGCCCCACCCTAAATCACTGATAGCCCCACCCTAAATCACTGATAGCCCCACCCAAAATTACTGATAGCCCCACCCTAAATCACTGATAGCCCCACCCTAAATGACTGATAGCCCCACCCTAAATCCCTGATAGCCCTGCCCTAAATCACTGATAGCCCCACCCAAAATTAATGATAGCCCCACCCTAAATCACTGATAGCCCCACCCAAAATTACTGATAGCCCCACCCTAAATCACTGATAGCCCCACCCTAAATGACTGATAGCCCCACCCTAAATCACTGATAGCCCCACCCTAAATGACTGATAGCCCCACCCTAAATGACTGATAGCCCCACCCTAAATGACTGATAGCCCTGCCCTAAATCACTGATAACCCCACCCTAAAATAGTGATAGCCCCACCCTAAATGACTAATAGCCCCACCCTAAATGACTGATAGCCCCGCCCTAAATGACTGATAGCCCCGCCCTAAATGACTGATAGCCCCGCCCTAAATCACTGATAGCCCTGCCCTAAATCCCTGATAACCCCACCCTAAAATAGTGATAGCCCCACCCTAAATGACTGATAGCCCCGCCCTAAATGACTGATAGCCCCACCCTAAATGACTGATAGCCCTGCCCTAAATCACTGATAACCCCACCCTAAAATAGTGATAGCCCCACCCTAAATGACTAATAGCCCCACCCTAAATGACTGATAGCCCCGCCCTAAATGACTGATAGCCCCGCCCTAAATGACTGATAGCCCCGCCCTAAATCACTGATAGCCCTGCCCTAAATCCCTGATAACCCCACCCTAAAATAGTGATAGCCCACCCTAAATGACTAATAGCCCCGCCCTAAATGACTGATAGCCCCCACCCTAAATGACTAATAGCCCCACCCTAAATGACTAATAGCCCCGCCCTAAATGACTGATAGCCCCGCCCTAAATGACTGATAGATAGTCCTGCCTTTAAGCACTGATAGCTGTGGTGAATGATGTAGTTGTGTAGCACTGACCGATGTTGTGTGTGAGGGCCTGCAGTGCCGCCAGCGCCGCCGTGTAGACGAGTGTGTTTTTGGAGTTGAGGTGATTGTCCACGAGCGCCGGGATGAGGATGTTGAGCACTGGAGAAAGATGATCTCTGAGCAGAGTGATGATGGAGTGCAGAGCCTCCAGAGCACGCAGATTCACCTTACTGTTAGACTCCTGCAGACGCGCCTTCAGACAGTCAAACACCTGCAGCACAACACACACAGCATCAGCTCAAACCTGCAGGTGTTATGTGTGTTGGGCTTTTCAGCATGTAAAACAGCATCAACATCTGTTACACTCCACATGTATGTAAAGAATTGGTATTTAAACATTGAATTATTAGAAGATCATGCAGACGGGAGCTTCCCATACTGCAGCAGTCTATATATTCTACATCTATGCTCGTTACACTTTCAGTCATCAGCGGGATTAAAGCTCCAGTGAGGAAGAAAGAGCACCTCTATTGATTTCCAGAAGCTGCTAGAGTGTTTCTTCAGAGCATGTGATGAGTGTGTGTGTGTACCGGGAACAGGCTGCCGATGACCAGAGCTGGGTTTTCCTCACAGTCACACACCAGCTGATCGATGGCCTTCATCCTCTCCCTGAAGTCTCTGGAGTTGAGGAGCGTCTTCATCTGCTTGACGTACTCGCTGCGCTCTGCCAGACTGTGAGCGCACGCTTTACTGAGAGACGGATCCCTGCTGGACACACACTCATGAGTGTGTGTGTGTGTGAGAGTGAGTCTGTGTGTGTGTGTGTGTGTGTTTGTACCTGCTGGCCGTCAGAGGATCCCGTGTGAGAGATGAGGTGCGCACGAGTCCACTGCCCGTCAGAGAGCGTCTGCCCCGCGCCGATGGGGCATCCTGAGGCATTTCACCCAGACCCTGAACACACACACACACACACACACACACACACACACACACACACACACACACACACACACACACACACGCACACGCACACACACACACACACACGTGAGATCAATGCTGGACACGGACACAAGATTTACAGAAACGCCCACTGACTGACACAAGCACGCCCACATATCTGCATCTTATGTCGTGACACACCCACTGAATGACACACCCACAAACATACACTCTGTCATGACACACGCACTGACTAACTGACACGCCTACATAGACACACCCTCTGTTCTGACACACCCACTGACTAACAGACAAACCCACGTATACACACCCTCTGTTTTGACACACCCACCTGACACACCCACTGACTGACAGACATGCCCTAATGGACACACCCTTTGTCCTGACACACCCACTGACAGACACACCCACATATACACAACCTCTGTCCTGACACACCCACTTACTGACAAACACGTCTAAATGGACACACCCTGACCTGACACACCCACATAAACACACCCTCTGTTCTGACACACCCACTGACTAAACAGACACACCCATATATACACATTATCTGTCCTGACACACCCACTGACTAACAGACACACCCACATAAACACACTCTCTGTCAAGACACACCCACTGACTAACAGACACACCCACATGTACACACCCTCTGTCCTGACACACCCACTGACAGACACATCCACATAGGCACACCCTTTGTCCTGACACACCCACTGACTGA
This sequence comes from Danio rerio, assembly GCF_049306965.1. NCBI lineage: Eukaryota > Metazoa > Chordata > Actinopteri > Cypriniformes > Danionidae > Danio > Danio rerio. The sequence continues at coordinate 562,985 of NC_133192.1, forward strand.
CAGACACACCCACATAGACACACCTCCTGTCCAAACACGCCCACTGATGGACAAAGATTTGTCTAAAGACACACCCTCTGTCCTGACACACCCACTTACCGAGATACACCCACTGGCTAATAGACACGCCCTAATGGACACACCCTTATTCCTGACACACCCACACAGACACACTTTTTGTTCTGACACACCCACTGACTGACAGACACGCCCTAATAGACACGCCCTTTGTCCTGACACACCCACTGACTGACAGACACGCCCTAATAGACACGCCCTTTGTCCTGACACACCCACTGACAGACACACCCACACAGACACACTCTTTGACCTGACACACCCACTGACTGACAGACACGCCCTAATAGACACGCCCTTTGTCCGGATACACCCACTGACAGACACACCCACATAGACACACCTCCTGTCCAAACATGCCCACTGATGGACATAGATTCGTCTATAGACACACCCTCTGTCCTGACACACCCACTTACTGAGACACACCCACTTACTAACAGGCACACCCGTATAGACACACCCTCTGTCTAGACACGCCCAATTACTAACAGACACACCCACATAGACACACCCTCTGTCCAGACACGCCCACTTACTAACAGACACACCCACATAGACACTGTTTGAAAGACACACCCACTGTTTGAAAGACACACCCACTGATCGAAAGACACGCCCACTGACTGGCAGTATGTATTCAGAGTCTGCGTGAACTGCAACTAGCCGGGGCTTACTTCAGCATGTTGAAGCATTTCCAACTGAAACTGAATATTGAGAAGTGGGTGGGGCTTTCTTTTGCACATCTCTCTTGTAAACTAATGGTAAAAGGGGCGTGGTTAAGGATATTATTATAAAGTTGCTATGGAAACCCACGGCAACAGAAGGAGCCTCACTCCACAGGCAGCAGAATAGCCTTGTGTGCCAGTGAAATCAACATGGTCATTCTGCTGTCACGCTGACTTTAATCAAAAGAAGGCGTCATCGGTGAGCAGAAGAGTCTTCCTACACAAATATGACCTTATTATTAGCGCCGTAGTGATCTGATGAGTGTGTGTTTTGTGCACACCTTGGTTTTGAGGGTGAAGACGGCGTCTCTGAGGGCCGGCAGGTCTTTCGCAGGAATAAACTTCTCCATCATCTTATCAAAGTCACGGTGAGAGGAGAGAAACAGCAGCATCCGCCGGCCGAAGTACCTGACACACACACACACACACACACACACACACACACACACACACACACACACACACACACACACACACACACAGATTAAACAGGCTGATTACATACTAATATGGCCTACAACACAGTGAATAAAGCAGCGCTTCCAGCCAATGAGGAACAGGAGAGGATGACCTCCTCAGCTCCTGCTAAACATGCAGAAGTAAATATATGCTAATGAGCTCACCTGGCCTCCTGACTGGAGTCCTGCGCCAGCTTGGCCACGGCGGGCAGCAGTCGCTCCGTCACGTCTTTAGCGCCGCTCAGCAGGCGAGCAGCACCCACACGCTCCAGCAGAACACTGAGATGATGAGCTGTACACCTGCGCACCGCTGCGTTCAGATGACTGTCAGAGAACACACACACACACATTATAGTCATAAACACTGGAGGTAAGCACACACACACAGAGAGAGAGAGAGTGTTTCCTGACCCGAGTCCTCCGGCCAGCAGTGCGTGTATGCAGCGTGTGTGTGTGCAGTGTTGTGTCAGGCTGTCCAGCGCGCGCTCCACGTCTGTGCGGATGAAGCCGTTGGATTCTCCAGCTTTATGCAGCAGCGCTCGCACCGGTGCGTCCAGCTCCTGATCCATCCCCTTCTGCAGGGACGCAAACATCTCGCCCAGGGTCACTACGGCAACACGGGACACGCCGGAGCGCAGGTTACGCACCTACACACACACAGAAGTAGAGTTATAAACACTGACAGGCAAAGTAATTTAGTTTTTCCTTTTGACGTAAAATGATTTCTCCTCCTCCACCGTTGTCAGATTATTCTGCTTATTCTAAGGAGAAACTCTCTTCATTTTGGCTCATTATTGCTAAAAACAACACTATATTGAAGAAAACGCTTCCTGCTTTACAAACCCAAATCAGACAAAGCTGAGACAGCATGAAAACACAAATCACACTGCAAAAAATGCTTTTCTTACTTAGATTTTTTGTCTTGTTTCTAGTCCAAATATCTGAAAATTCCTAAAATAATCAAAATAATCAAAATAATTAATATCAAAATAAATAATAAGAAAAACAAGCAAAATAATCTGCCAATGGGGTAAGCAAAATAATCTTACGTCAAAAGAAAAAACAAGATTATTTTGCTTACCCCATTGGCAGATTATTTTGCTTGTTTTAAGGAAAAACTCACTTATTATTGGCATATTATTTCTCAAAACAAGACAATATGTTTTGCTTCTCTAGAAAATTCTTCTTGATTTAGGAATTTTCAGATATTTGGACTAGAAACAAGACAAAAAATCTAAGTAAGAAAAGCATTTTTTGCAGTGCACAAATACAGTCATGATTGCTAAATGTACCGGTATTTTACAGCAGACAACACAACACACATGAGTTCATCTGTTCCTCACGATTATCACTGTGTTTTAAATGAAAACATTTCCAATTTTGGTTTATGCAAGACAACAGTAAAGCTTTTACCACTGTGTAATGCTGCCGTTCATTTCCACAACACTTAGAGACGTTTGGGAACTGAAGAGCTGAAGTGTTTCAGGGGTTATATCCTGCAAACAAGTCTTAAAGGGTCACGAAGCACCAGAGCACATGCTTTGAGCTGTTGATAGTCTGATATTTGTGCCATGCTGCTATAAACACAGAGGACACGCATATCTCACTAACTAGTGAAGATTGGTTGTTTTTGCGTTATATCCGGCAAATTCGTTCTTCCAGTTTGAGAATAAATGTTGAAGCTGCGTCACGCCGATTAGATCCTTGTGTAAACTCCAGCGTGGAGACTGGATGTGTGTACCGGCGAGTACAACGTGACGTCTCTGAGCTTTCAGCATTAACTCAGGAGAAAGACTTGGTGTGAACCAATCAGCGCGCTCAATTGTGAGTGAGGTGCAGCTTCATGAATATGCATGACAGAGCTGTGAAGACTGTGTTCACCTGTTACAGTGTTCAGACGCCGCGGTGTGTTGCCAAAACAAGCAGAAGCAGAAGAATTGTTGAGAGACACGGGTCGTCAGTGTTGTGTTGATAAATGTGCTGTGATGAAGGTTTAGTTTCATTTCCCGCTATGAGAGCGCAGCTGGACTCACGTGTGGACTACAGCGCTCTGCTAACACGCCACAGAAACACGTCTGTGAGGAGCGTTATCACCCGACAGCTTTCCTCATCTGCATCTGCCGCTCGTCTCCTCTTAATAGAGACGCGATGGCTCCAGTTGGTGTTGATTGTTCTGTCTCTACAGATGTGCTCAGTGTGTGGTCAGGGCTCTTTGTTGATGTTTATTCAGAGGTAAAGTGAGTTGGTATGGTCAGCAGAACTCTTTCAGTGTTTAAACACAGAGCTTAGTCAGAATGATTGAGTTACTCAGTGTACAGTAGGGTCATATCTCTACAGTATTATAGACTGAATGATCTGCTGTAAATGCTGCTCCCAGTGTAAACATGTACACACCGCAATCAGACTATTACCGTCATGGAGGATTTACACCGCATGTTGTGTCAGGATAGTCGATACACACACGGCTGTGTGACGCTGCCTACCGAGTGCATCTGAGTTACAGAGAAATGTGGAGGTTTATTTTCTCCCATTCGAAGTGTGGTATCAAACACTCCATTAAAACTACACTATCCAGCAGTTCCTGCATGCAGTATCTGGTTTGTCACGGGAAACGCTCCTGAATGAAAGTGAAAGTGCCGAACTGCAGTTATTCATTCATTCATTTTCTTTTCAGCTTAGTCCCTTTATTAATACAGGGTTGTCACAGCGGAATGAACCACCAACTTATCCAGCACATGTTTTACACAGCGGATGCCCTTCCAGCTGCAACCCATCTCTGGAAAACATCCACACTCTCATTCACACACATACACTACGGACAATTTAGCCAACCCAATTCACCTGTACTGCATGTGTTTGGACTGTGGGGGAAACCGGAGCACCCGGAGGAAACCCACGCGAACGCAGGGACACCAACTGACCCAGCCGAGGCGCGAACCAGCGACCTTCTTGCTGTGAGGCGACAGCATTATGTACTGCGCCACTGCGTCACCCCAAACTGCAGTTAAAGTCCACAAAATAATCATTTGTCAAATAATTCCATTACTGGTGTCCATGTAGACACGGCCACTGTCTTTCTCATCTGCGTCTGTGTGTTGTTTTGCCTCTGTGATAATCTGCTCGTGCCCAAACTGAAACTCCCATTTTCATGCAAACCCTTCCCTCTTTGCCTCCCCCGACACTCCCACCTACAGAGCTGGACACGCCCACTTTCCTGACTTTATTCAGACTAGAGGTGTGAAACGCTCTGCTGAGACAGGCGGGGTTTTTTGGTGCCCTTTAAGGATTGCAACAGTACAGAGTCTTCATTGTCAGATTTTCCTCTTCTAAATGCTCCACACATTCTCTATTGGAGACAGGTCAGGACTGCAGGCAGGCCAGTGCAGTGTCGGTCTCCTCTTCCTCTGCAGCAGGACTCTGTAATGTGAGCTGAATGTGGTTCTGCATTGTCTTGTTAGACTCTGCATGGGCGTCTCTGGAGCAGAAGGCAGCATATTGAGCTCCAGAATCTCTCTGTGCTGTTCAGCATTACTGGAGCATCACAGTAGAGCAGGTCACCCAGGTTAACCCCAGACCATGACAGACTCTGGCTTCTGGACTTGTTGCTGGTGACAGTCTGGATGATCCTCTTCTTCTTTGGTCTGGAGCACACGGCGTCCATTTCTCCCTGAAACACCTGAAACACTGCTTCATCTGAGCACAGGACACGTCTCCACTGTGTGATGCTCCATCCCAGATGCTTCTGGACACTGTTAACATAGGGCTTCCTCTTGGCACAGTGCAGTGTTGGCTGGTGTTTGTGGATGTGACTCTGTATTGTGCTGCTTGTCAAAGGTTTACCGCAGTAGTGCTGATCTGCTTATAGATGAATGAGGACTCTTGATGCAGCGCCCCCTGAAGGGTCGGAGGTCACGGTTGTTCAACTCAGGCTTGCGCTCTTGTCCTTTACGCACTGAAACTCCTCCAGACTCCTTCAGTCTTTAATGCTGTTCTGCACTGTTGAAGGTCAAATGTCCACATGTCTTCCTATCTTACTCTGAGGAACATTGTGTTTAAACATTTCACTCATTTTCTCTCGTAATTGTTGGCAAACTGGCGATCCTCGACCCATCTCTGCTCCTAAAGCACTAGAGCTTTACTGATGAGCAGATCATCATCACCATCACCTGTGTCACATCACATCATTATCCAGCAGATCACCTGATCACTGCCCTGCACTGCAGCTCTGAATGACAGGAGAGGATGGAGATTTACTGATAAAATGGAACTGACCACACACAACAGCAAACATTGTGTTAATTACTAATATTGTCTGCAGAAGTCAAAGCACATCTGGAAATCACTACTTCCATTTTATTTGTGTTGTCCATACTGTCACCACTCTTTCTGATTTGGGGTTGTAAGAATGTAGATATTTGCACTAGAAACAAGACAAAAACATTTTGTGCAGTGTGTGTGTGTGTGTGTCTGTGTGCCTGACCTCCTGAATGAGAGCGAGACACACGTCATGAATGCGGCTCATCAGCACATCAGGATGATACTGAGCCAGACTGCGCAGCATGTTCATGCCCTCGATCTTCTTCTCCCTGTGTGAACAGTGTGTGTGTTAGAGGCAGAAGCGCAGGATAAACACACTTTCTTCACAGGTGTGTGTGTGTGTTCAGACTCACCAGTCGTCTGCAGCGGTCAGTCTGAAGCTTTGCGTCAGCGCCAGCTCCGGTTTAGAGAACGGCCGCAGCTCCAGCTGATCCTGAGACTCCTTCTTAGGACTGCCAGAAACCAGCTCATCTGAGGAAACACAAAACATCACAGATTAAAGCTTTTAGAGATCGACTCTGCGCCCTTATATGAGCTGTAAACAGGGCGGGAGCAAGCTGAACGGCCGCTCTAGGCAGAGGACGATCATGCCGCCCTCAACCCCAATGTGAAAACGAAAGTGACCGGTTATGAAAATGAAGCGAGGTGTCGCGGACCTCTTTTCCAGCGTACTATGCGCGGATATAACTGAGGACACGCGGGTGCTGATGGAGTTGTCGCTGACGCCGCCCTCTCTATTCTGTCGCCTATGCGCGAATATATCTGAGGACGCGGATGGTGAGGGAGGTGTCGCGGACATAACCGAGGACGCGGGTGGTAAGGGGGGTGTTGCGCACGCCGCCCTCTCTATACTGCCGCCCTAGGCGGCCGCCTAGGTCGCCTCTATGGACGCGCCGGCCCTGGATGTAAATGCATCTCTGCTGTATCTGGAGTGTGTGTGAGTTTGAGCTGAGAATGTCACACAGATGATGTTCTCCAGCTCTCTGAAACTGACCCTGTCAGGCTTTGGTCCTGATTGTGGTGTTTTGGTGACTGTCACTTTAAATGCAAGTGAAATTGTGCTCTTTTCAGAAGAGGACGGAGCTAAAGACTAGTCCATTACTATAGCGACAGATGAAAAACTATTGTCACGTAGTGTGTGTTTGCTTTAGTCTGCTGTACATGTAGTGTGTGTGTGTGTTCTGCTCTCTCACCACAGCTGTGTGTGGCAGCCGGTCTGCTTCTGTTCAGACTAGATGCTCGTCTGAGTCGCGGCACTGTGTTTTTATTGGGCGGTCCAGTCGGAGGGGCAGGCTGATGGGCGGGGCTCATGCTTTTGATTGGTCCGTTAGGGCTGGAGGGAGATTCATCTGAGGGAGACTCACAGCCGTTCATGTTGACGTCTAGAACACACACACACACACACAGTCAACACACACAAATATACTGACACAAACACACACATGCACACACACACACACACACACACACACGCACACGCACACGCACACACAGTTAACACAAATATACAGACACAAACACACACACACACACACGCACACACACACACACAAATACGCACACAGTCAACACAAATATACAGACAGACAGACAGACAGACACACACACACACGCACACACACACAGTCAACACACAAATATACAAACAGACATACACACACACACACAAATATACTGACACAAACACACACACACACACACACACACATACACAAATATACTGACACAAACACACACACACACACACACACACACACAGTCAACATACAAATATACTGACACACACACACATACACACACACACACACATACTGTCAGCAGACACACACAAACATACATACAGACACACACACACACACACACACACACATACAAACACACACTCACACACATCAGTGCAGTTCACATGTAGTTCACTTTCACCTTTCATATCATCGTCTTCATCTTCATCATGTGTATCGTCGCGTTTAATTGGCTCCTGCTGCTCCACACGCCGCTGACGCATCTTCTCACTCGCAAACTTACACAGTTTCACCTTCTCCTGCAAAACACACACACACACACACACACACACACACACACACACACACAATATCAGCATCTGTAGAAGAGGCAGGATCTGTTGTGTCCTTCTTTCATCTGAGAAATATCGCTAAGTTATGAAGTATGCTATCCATCTCTGATGCAGAAAAGCTAGTCCATGCTGTTATGACTTCGAGACTGGATTACTGTAATGCTCTGTTTGCTGGCTGCCCAGCATCCTCTATTAACAAACTTCAGCTAGTACAAAATGCAGCAGCCAGAGTTCTGACCAGGTCTAGAAAATATGATCATATCACCCCAATGTTCTCCTCCTGACACTGGCTGCCTGTTCAGTTTCGTATTGAATTTAAAACATTACTCCTCACCTGTAAAGCTCTAAATAATCTAGCTCCTGTTTATCTAACCAACCTTCTGTCTCGCTACAATCCAACTCGCTCTTTAAGATCTCAAAACTCAGGGCTTCTGGTAGTACCTAGAATAGCAAAGTCCACTAAAGGAGGTCGAGCCTTCTCGTTTATGGCTCCTAAAATCTGGAAAAACCTTCCTGATAATGTCAGAGGATAGTGTTTAATGTCCCTAATGTTAACCCGAACCCTAATCTTTATAGTAAAGGACACACACAAAGCAGCACATAACGATATGATGCATGAGTGTGCTCCACACAGGTGAGTGGGCTTGACAAACCACCTGTAGAACACACTCCTCCTGTTACAAAAACTCCTGTTTTATATGTTTGTTTCTATATTTGTTTCTATAACTCATATTTTCATAGCTTTTATTGTTCCAATAATCTGCCAATGAGGTTAGCAAAATGATCTACTTACATTTTGATATAAGACTACTTTCCTCACACCGTTGTCAGATTATTCTGCTTGTTTTAAGGAAAATCTCATTTCATTTTGACTCATTATTTCTGAAATCAACACATGTTTTGCTTGTCTAGAAAATGCTTGTTGATGTAAGAATGTTCAGATTTTTGGACTGGAAACAGACAGAATCGCTGAGTAAGAGTTGTTATACTGAGTGTGTATGCGCACCTGCAGCTGCTGTGGTTCAGGACTGGCGTCCGAGTCTGTGTGTTTGCTGGAGAAAGCGTGTCCGTACACCCCTGACGGAGGATCTGCTCTGCTGACCGCATCACTCTGCTCAGGGGAAGCAGAAACACTGGGCCGACTGGGCAGAACCGCAGAGCCAAACACTCCTGAGGAAAACAGAGAAAAGCAGAGGAATGAAGAACAGCAGCAGATCTGCAGCAGAACACACACACACACACACATGTGAACTAGATTAGATTCAACTATATTGTCATTACTTATGTACAGGTACAAGGCAATGGAATGCTGTTTATGTCTAACCAGAAGTGCAAAAACAGCAAGTGCACTAATATGCTGCACTCCCGGTTACACCTGAGCTGCATTCCATTGCACTTATGTTAGTCTGTTTTTATTATTCCCAAGGTTTCCATAATCCTAGACCAGGCTGTATCCTGAGCAGATGCTAAGGTGGTCATGGAGGAGTGGAGAGCATGAGACTGATTCCTGTAAGACCTTAGTGACAGACGAGTCTTTGCGTTGATTCACCCGCCGGTGACCTGCTCACTCCTGCAGCTTCTCCATGATGGAGGTTCAGCGTTCTCCAGTTAGGTCAGAGGAGAAATGGTGGTGCCCAACTGAGCCTGGTTTTGTACAAGTACATGTGTAAAGACAATACAGCTGAATCTAATCTAAACATGAACACACACCTCGTCCAATCACACCCTCTGACATCTCACGCAGACCACACGACTTGGACACGTGCTGCGGCGCTCCTGAAAACAACACACACAAACACATAAAACACACTGCTTTAGTCACTGATGTTTAATGCAACACTTCAGTTCTGCGCATCAGTCTATCATTTCTGTAGTGCTTTATATAATCGTAGAGTCGTGCAACAGTAGAGGAAACTTTAGAAGCACAGACAGATGCTCAAGAGGAAATAATAGTAGAAGAAGAGCTATACTGAAACACTGTGACATAAAGACCCTCACACACGCATTTACTTCTGCAGACCAACATTACTGACACAAAGACCCTCACACACACATTTATATCTGCAGACCAACATTACTGACACAAAGACCCTCACACACACATTTATATCTGCAGACCAACATTAATGACACAAAGACCCTCACACACACATTTATATCTGCAGACCAACATTACTGAGACAAAGACCCTCACACACACATTTATATCTGCAGACCAACATTAATGACACAAAGACCCTCACACACACATTTATATCTGCAGACCAACATTACTGACACAAAGACCCTCACACACACATTTATATCTGCAGACCAACATTAATGACACAAAAACCCTCACACACACATTTATATCTGCAGACCAACATTACTGACACAAAGACCCTCACACACACATTTATATCTGCAGACCAACATTACTGACACAAAGACCCTCACACACACATTTATATCTGCAGACCAACATTACTGACACAAAGACCCTCACACACACATTTATATCTGCAGACCAACATTAATGACACAAAAACCCTCACACACACATTTATATCTGCAGACCAACATTACTGACACAAAGACCCTCACACACACATTTATATCTGCAGACCAACATTAATGACACAAAGACCCTCACACACACATTTATACCTGCAGACCACCATTAATGACACAAAGACCCTCACACACACATTTATACCTGCAGACCAACATTAATGACACAAAGACCCTCACACACACATTTATACCTGCAGACCAACATTAATAACACAAAGACCCTCACACACACATGTATACCTGCAGACCAACATTAATGACACAAAGACCCTCACACAAACATTTATATCTGCAGACCAACACTACTGACACAAAGACCCTCACACACACATTTATATCTATCTGCAGACCAACATTAATGACACAAAGACCCTCACACACACATTTATACCTGCAGACCAACATTAATAACACAAAGACCCTCACACACACATTTATATCTGCAGACCAACATTACTGACACAAAGACCCTCACACACACATTTATACCTGCAGACCAACATTACTGACACAAAGACACTCACACACACATTTATATCTATCTGCAGACCAACATTAATGACACAAAGACCCTCACACACACATTTATACCTGCAGACCAACATTAATAACACAAAGACCCTCACACACACATTTATATCTGCAGACCAACATTACTGACACAAAGACCCTCACACACACATTTATACCTGCAGACCAACATTAATAACACAAGGACCCTCACACACACATTTATATCTGCAGACCAACATTACTGACACAAAGACCCTCACACACACATTTATATCTGCAGACCAACATTACTGACACAAAGACCCTCACACACACATTTATACCTGCAGACCAACATTACTGACACAAAGACCCTCACACACACATTTATACCTGCAGACAAACATTAATAACACGAAGACCCTCACACACACATTTATATCTGCAGACCAACATTAATAACACAAAGACCCTCACACACTCCCTTATATCTGCAAACCAACATTAATGACACAAAGACCCTCACACACACATTTATATCTGCAGACCAACACTACTGACACAAAGACCCTCACACACACATTTATATCTGCAGACCAACATTACTGACACAAAGACCCTCACACACACATTTATATCTGCAGACCAACACTACTGACACAAAGACCCTCACACACACATTTATATCTGCAGACCAACATTACTGACACAAAGACCCTCACACACACATTTATACCTGCAGACCAACATTAATAACACAAAGACCCTCACACACACATTTATATCTGCAGACCAACATTACTGACACAAAGACCCTCACACACACATTTATACCTGCAGACCAACATTACTGACACAAAGACCCTCACACACACATTTATACCTGCAGACCAACAATAATAACACAAAGACCCTCACACACACATGTATACCTGCAGACCAACATTAATGACACAAAGACCCTCACACAAACATTTATATCTGCAGACCAACACTACTGACACAAAGACCCTCACACACACATTTATATCTATCTGCAGACCAACATTAATGACACAAAGACCCTCACACACACATTTATACCTGCAGACCAACATTAATAACACAAAGACCCTCACACACACATTTATATCTGCAGACCAACATTACTGACACAAAGACCCTCACACACACATTTATACCTGCAGACCAACATTACTGACACAAAGACACTCACACACACATTTATATCTATCTGCAGACCAACATTAATGACACAAAGACCCTCACACACACATTTATACCTGCAGACCAACATTAATAACACAAAGACCCTCACACACACATTTATATCTGCAGACCAACATTACTGACACAAAGACCCTCACACACACATTTATACCTGCAGACCAACATTAATAACACAAGGACCCTCACACACACATTTATATCTGCAGACCAACATTACTGACACAAAGACCCTCACACACACATTTATATCTGCAGACCAACATTACTGACACAAAGACCCTCACACACACATTTATACCTGCAGACCAACATTACTGACACAAAGACCCTCACACACACATTTATACCTGCAGACAAACATTAATAACACGAAGACCCTCACACACACATTTATATCTGCAGACCAACATTAATAACACAAAGACCCTCACACACTCCCTTATATCTGCAAACCAACATTAATGACACAAAGACCCTCACACACACATTTATATCTGCAGACCAACACTACTGACACAAAGACCCTCACACACACATTTATATCTGCAGACCAACATTACTGACACAAAGACCCTCACACACACATTTATATCTGCAGACCAACACTACTGACACAAAGACCCTCACACACACATTTATATCTGCAGACCAACATTACTGACACAAAGACCCTCACACACACATTTATACCTGCAGACCAACATTAATAACACAAAGACCCTCACACACACATTTATATCTGCAGACCAACATTACTGACACAAAGACCCTCACACACACATTTATACCTGCAGACCAACATTACTGACACAAAGACCCTCACACACACATTTATACCTGCAGACCAACAATAATAACACAAAGACCCTCACACACACATTTATATCTGCAGACCAACATTAATAACACAAAGACCCTCACACACTCACTTATATCTGCAGACCAACATTAATGACACAAAGACCCTCACACACACATTTATATCTGCAGACCAACACTACTGACACAAAGACCCTCACACACATTTATATCTATCTGCAGACCAACATTATTGACACAAAGACCCTCACACACACATTTATATCTGCAGACCAACATTACTGACACAAAGACCCTCACACACACATTTATACCTGCAGACCAACATTAATAACACAAAGACCCTCACACACACATTTATATCTGCAGACCAACATTAATGACACAAAGACCCTCACACACACATTTATACCTGCAGACCAACATTAATAACACAAAGACCCTCACACACACATTTATATCTGCAGACCAACATTACTGACACAAAGACCCTCACACACACATTTATACCTGCAGACCAACATTACTGACACAAAGACCCTCACACACACATTTATATCTGCAGACCAACATTAATAACACAAAGACCCTCACACACACATTTATATCTGCAGACCAACATTACTGACACAAAGACCCTCACACACACATTTATACCTGCAGACCAACATTACTGACACAAAGACCCTCACACACACATTTATACCTGCAGACCAACATTAATAACACAAAGACCCTCACACACACATTTATATCTGCAGACCAACATTAATAACACAAAGACCCTCACACACTCACTTATATCTGCAGACCAACATTAATGACACAAAGACCCTCACACACACATTTATATCTGCAGACCAACACTACTGACACAAAGACCCTCACACAAACATTTATATCTGCAGACCAACACTACTGACACAAAGACCCTCACACACATTTATATCTATCTGCAGACCAACATTAATGACACAAAGACCCTCACACACACATTTATATCTGCAGACCAACACTACTGACACAAAGACCCTCACACACACATTTATATCTGCAGACCAACATTACTGACACAAAGACCCTCACACACACATTTATATCTGCAGACCAACATTACTGACACAAAGACCCTCACACACACATTTATATCTGCAGACCAACATTACTGACACAAAGACCCTCACACACACATTTATATCTGCAGACCAACATTACTGACACAAAGACCCTCACACACACATTTATACCTGCAGACCAACATTAATGACACAAAGACCCTCACACACACATTTATACCTGCAGACCAACATTAATGACACAAAGACCCTCACACACACATTTATACCTGCAGACCAACATTAATAACACAAAGACCCTCACACACACATTTATACCTGCAGACCAACATTAATGACACAAAGACCCTCACACACTCACTTATATCTGCAGACCAACATTAATGACACAAAGACCCTCACACACACACATTTATACCTGCAGACCAACATTAATAACACAAAGACCCTCACACACACATTTATATCTGCAGACCAACATTACTGACACAAAGACCCTCACACACACATTTATATCTGCAGACCAACATTACTGACACAAAGACCCTCACACAAATTTATATCTGCAGACCAACATTAATGACACAAAGACCCTCACACACACATTTATACCTGCAGACCAACATTAATAACAAAAAGACCCTCACACACACATTTATATCTGCAGACCAACATTAATGACACAAAG
>NC_133192.1:582500-607500 GCF_049306965.1 Danio rerio
CCCAGTCCAGGTCGGCTCCGGAGCCCAGCTGCGGCAGGCGTCTGTGTCCGGGACGGGGCAGGGCGAGGGCATACTCCAGCGTCCCGTCAGCGGACAGGCGTGGCAGGATGTGTCGGGCTCTGCGGGCCTGCACTGCCGCCATCAGACCCTGAGCGTCCGCCGTCAGCTCCACACGCTCCACCGCACGCATCAGCGGCTGCTTCTTCCCCGTGTCCAGACAGTAATCCAGCACCGCAAACAGCTCCAGAGCCGCGTGACGCACCTTTCTCTTACTGTCCACCAGAGCCGGGGCCGCCTGCACACACACACACACACATATCAGGAGATTCAATACACAGGGCAAATGATGCTGTTCTTCTTTCGAGTGTTTGTCTTGTTTCTAGTCAAGCAGCAAAGAAAAGTCCCTTATGAATGTCTCTCCCTTTACTCTGCCCTGAAGCCCCAGCTGGCCCTCTCTGGCCCAAGGTAATCAGCTGGTAAAAAAGGCCAGCCGCTGGCCCCGCTTTGGTCTGATCAGACCCCGGAAGTGACAGTAGAAACCCGACTGACCCTGGCTTGCTCACTTTAGGCGTGATATTGGAAACGTGGCTGTTGGAGCAAGATGCTAATGGTCTAATCCGATTCAATGACTTATGCTAAGCTAAGCTAAAAGTCCTGGGGCCTCATGTATCAACGTTGCGTACGCACAAAAACTTTGCGTACGCCAGGTTTCACGCTCAGAATCGCTCACGTTTGGATTTACTAACGATGAACTGAACGTGGGAATGTGCGCAGCTCCTCGGCAGCTTTCTGGCAGGCGTACGCACATTTTTTGTGCGTGTCTGTTTTATTTCCATTGGCGACTCCTAGAGGCAGTTGTGTTAAATTACTCTCTACAAAGTGTCTGAGCCTTGCAATGGCAGCTGTATGAGACGGGTTCATCTAGCAGGTATATAAGGTTTCCATACCATACAGTTGACCAGCTAAACATTAAAGGACAATTTGCAGCGGTCGCCTGTTTTCCCAATGTAATCTGAGAGATCTACTGCACACACACTGCTATAAAGACACTATCTGAAGATGAATTTGCATGTGTGAATCAGAAACATTTCCATTCAATAAATGTGCAAATAAAATATGATGCACAGACTTATTAATGATTCCTACTTGTCTTTCTCGTGATAAATAGTGGGTAAAATCTGATATGTAGCGGGGAAAAAAAGAAGAAAGAGTTCATCAGACGCTGGATTCGAGCCGAGTTCATGCTCGAACGTGTCAAAACATGTTAACCTGCGTCTTACGAGCTGCGCCACTGAGACTGTTAAGACTGCTGCAACATTTTACACATATAAACCACACTATTTTTTTTTTTAATTCACTCAGTGCGATGTTCAGACCCAACTGTGTTAACCGCATCAGCTAAACTCTCCCACTCTATTTTTTTCTTTTGTTGTTAATTCCGGAGAGCAAACTTGCAAGTAACACCGCTTTCCTCCGGTCTACCTCCGAAAGCAGCACCTCCAATTCACATTCTGTTCAAAGTTTCTCTTTTTGCTTGCTTTTGCCGTTGCTTTTTCGTTGGGTTTTGCCATTAGCATAGTCATTAGCATATTCATACGGGGGAGGAGGCAGGGAGGGGTTTTGTGCTCGTGCATGTTGTGCTCAGTTTCACGTTCATTCAGATGTACAAAAGAATATGCGTGAGATTCGGCGTACGCAGTGTTTCATACATCTGAAATTTTTTCTGCGTACGCACATTTACAGCTTTGTGCGTACGCAATGTTTTAGTAAGATTTCCACGCAAGTCTTCGTACATGAGGCCCCTGCTGCCAGACAAAATTTAAAAAATCACTCAAAAAGATTCATGTTGTTTTGAAGTAGGGTGAGGCAGTGGCGCAGTAGGTAGTGTTGTCGCCTCACAGCAAGAAGGTCGCTGGTTCGAGCCTCGGCTCAGTTGGTGTTTCTGTGTGGAGTTTGCATGTTCTCCCTGCGTTCGCGTGGGTTTTCTCCGGGTGCTCCGGTTTCCCCCACAGTCCAAACACATGCGGTACAGGTGAATTGGGTAGGTTAAATTGTCCGTAGTGTATGAGTGTGTGTGTGAATGTGTGTGTGGATGTTTCCCAGAGATGGGTTGCGGCTGGAAAGGCATCCGCTGCGTAAATACTTGCCGGATAAGTTGCCGGTTCATTCCGCTGTGGCGACCCCAGATTAATAAAGAGACTAAGCCGACAAGAAAATGAATGGATCAATGAATGTTTTGAAGTAATCTTATTTGCAGAACAGGTCAATATCAAGACAGTGCAGTATATTTGGGAACACTTTACTTGAAGGGGTGTTCATAAAACTGTCATGAGCATGCAACAACCTTTCCACCTACCAGGTCTTCATTAAGTGACCTGATGAAAACCCTGTAGGTCAAAACCTTGTCCGATTAAAATGTCTTTTGAGAGCTGAAGTGGCAGTGTGCTGAGTCTGTTGACTATATCTATAGGCTTATGAACACCCCATCAAGTAAAGGGTTACCATATACCAGGGGTGGGGAACCTTTTTCTATCAAGGGCATTTACATATTAGTAACATCGTTTAGGGGCCATACTAAATTATAGGGCTGCTCGATTATGGGAAATTCAAAACCAATATCAGTTAGAGTCAAAATCATTCCCCCTCCTGTGAATTTAGTTTTTTATATATAAATATTTCCCGAATAATGTTTAACAGAGGAGTTTTTCACAGTATTTCCTATAATGTTTGTTCTTCTGGAGAAAATCTTATTTGTTTTATTTCGGCTAGAATAAAAGCTGTTTTTAATATTTTGAAACCCATTTTAAGATCAACATTATTAGTCCCCTTAAGCTATATATATGTTTGATTGTCTGCAGAAGACACTACTGTTATACAATGACTTGCCTAATTACACTAATTAAGCTTTTGAATGTCACTTTAAGCTGAATACTAGTGTCTAGAAAAATATCTAGTCTAATATAATGAAGCAAAGATAAAAGAAATCAGTTATTAGAGTTATTAAATCTGTTATGTTTAAAAGTGGGTTGAAAATAAATATTTCCATTAAACAGAAATTGGGGGGAAAGGGTCTAATAATTCAGGAGGGCAAATAAATCAGATTTTATATATGCACGGTTAATTTCCTCCCTGTAAATAAGGAAAGGGAAATAAATATAATAAAAATATGAAACAAATTGTGCTTTAAGCATCTTTACTGTAAGAAAAACACTTCAGCTCCAGCAGTCCTTCAGTCAGGAGCAGTGAGGGATTTTCTCCTTTTGTTGTTTGATTATTGATAAAAGCAGTCGGCAGCAGGAATATTGAACTGTCACTTTAAAAATAATGCGGCTCTGATATGGTTTCTTTTTCACGTGTCTTTTGATTCTCAACTTGTTTGTTTATACCACAAATGAGGGTTAATATGAATAATCACTAAACACCGCGCTCTGACACAGGTGTGCATGTATTTGACCAGTAAAGCGCTCACATTAAAATGGTGTAATTCATGCCATGCGGTCTCGTTTGCGCTATTAAAAATATGAATTATTCGAATGTTCATCAATGAATGATGCGCATCCTGTGCTGCAAACGTATTACAACACAAGCTTTTAGTCATGACTGTGTTTGTCCACCAGATGCCACTGTAGTTCGCCAGCAACCCCCAGCGGACTACAGTGGCTTTAGAACTACATTTCCATACATTCTTTCGCACACACACCCGGTCTGTCATCTACACTGATTTACAAGCACAGCTGTCTCCGTTCTCCGTTGATTACCTGGACTATATATTCAGTCATTCATCCTCTGTTTGTCAGATGGTCGTTGTCGTCTTTGGTATGTTGTTCCTGATCCTTGCTCTTGTATCTATTAGTCTAGTTCCAGTTTAATCTGTCTTAGTTTCTTGTTTTGTTTGTTTGTTTGCTATTTTGTTACTCTGTACTTTGTATTTTTGTCACTTTCACTGCGCTATACATCAATTAAACTGCACTTGGATTCTACACCTGTTTCTGTTCCTGTTCTTGATCACCATAACTTGACACTTTTAGTCATTTTCATGTGAAGCTGAGCTTTGCAGAGCAACACATGTGTACTACTGTCACTTTCTATAACAGAAATGTATTTATTTATTTTAATGAGGGGTGATTTTGAATTGACTGATGGGGCCGGATCAAAAGGTCTCGCGGGCCGCATACGGCCCAGAGGCCGGACATTCCCCACCCCTGCCATGTACAGTTGAAGTGTACACCCTTCTGTGAATATTTCTTCTTCTTCTTCAAATATTTCCCAAATCATTCAGGTAACAGATTGAGGAATGCAGAAAGCCTTATTTGTTTTATTTGGGCTAGAATAAAAGCAGTGTTTAATAGTGTTAAAGTCATGTTAAGGTCAATATTATTCACCCCTTCAGCAATATTAGTGTTGGATTGTCTCCAGAACAAACCACTGTTATACAATGACTTGCCTAATTACCCTAACTTTACCCTAATTACCCTAGTGAAGCCTTTACATGTCACTGTAAGCTGAACACTAGTGTCTTGAAGAAGATCTAGTCTAATATGATGTGTGAAGAGAAGAGAACCTACCTCCAGACACAGGCTGGGGATGTCGAAGTCCTTGCGCGGGTGTGTGAGCATGGCGGCGGTGATGATGTTGATGGCGTCCTCTCGAACCCTGGAGTTCCTGTGGCGCAGCTGAGAGAGCAGCAGATCTAACACACGCTGCGGCCCGACGGCTCGCATCAGCTGCTGAAACACGCTCATGTACTCCTGCCGTGCGACGCTCCGCGAGTCCCCCAGCGCCCGCACCGTCACCGCCGCGATCTCCTTATAGTAGCGCTCCACCTCCACACCCAGCTTCTGCACCAACAGGCTGAGGAGCTGCAGAGCGCCGTGCAGGACCTGCCGGAGGATAACCGAGACTGATAACATGCTGTATATCACCTTTGCTGTCTCTAGAGTGTGTAGTGAAGTTTCAGCACACAGATGATGCTCTCTAGCTCTCTGAAATGAGTGCGCCAGTGTGAGTGAGTGTGTGTTCATGCTTCTGTCAGTCTATGTCGCTCCTGTCTCTGTTCATCATCACCTCCACATCTATAATCCTCTTAGTCTATGCTGACATCATCTTCAGCAGCTCAAACACTCTAATGGCGAATGGACAGACGGCTGCTTCTCACTCAGGCCTGCTGGACATGCTAATGAGATGGGCACTAGAGGGCGGGGCTTTCCCCCTCTGATGACATGTACAAAAGGGAAATGTCAATCAAAGTGTTTCCTTTATCAAGGCTGATTATAACAGTCAGTAATTTTCTTTTTGGCATAGTCCCTTTATTAATCAGGGGTTGCCACAGCGGAATGAACTGCCAACTTATTAGAGGCTGCTGGAGAGATTCACACTGCTGACACACACTTAAAAGGTATTTTGCATAAAAGCTGGCCTTTAAAATAATGATATGTTCTTGTATTATTATTATTATTAGCTTTTTAACAAAGACAAAAGTACAAACAGCAGGTTTAACAATAAACATGAGGGAAAATTTAGGCGAAAAAACACAAACTGAGATTGAAAAATGCACGAGCGGTGAACTGATGACCTCCACAGCCAATCACAGTCATGTCTGCTCAGCTTGTGAACACAACAGCCAATCAGCTGTGTTTCAGTGCGCACTCAACAGCGCTCCAATTGTTTTTTGAAATGACCAACCCCTACCGAAACTACCGAAACGCTGCATCCCTACCTTGAAGTTGTTGTCGTCCAGCAGGCGGCGCAGGAACTGTATGAAGTCAGCGATGCAGGTGGAGGGAAGCTGCTGCAGGTCCAGCTCCAGCAGCAGCATCTTCAGCTCCTCCACACCGCTGGTCCGGCTCTGGTAGTTCTGCTGGTCCAGCAGCTGCTGGTGTAACTCCTGAGGGATCAGCCCATAAATCATCATGATCTGCTGCTGCTCACGCACACAGACATGCAGAGAAATCTGTCATGATGATGAGGATGATGAGGGACGCCGAGACTTCAGATGAGGAGGAGACATGGTCCTGAAGAAGAGCGGAGCACAGGGAGACATCACACACTGCACAAAACGCTTTCATTTATTCTGGATTATTCAATTCAGCTCATCTTTATTCCTACAGCGCTTTTACAGAGTAGACTGTGCCAAAGCAGCTTCACATTGAAGATCATAGTGAATTGCTCAGTTCAGTTCAGTTTAGCTCAGTGTGGTTTAATATTCAATATTGGTACATTCAGGATTATTTACTACTGTGTAGGACTGCACGATATTGGACAAATCTGGCATTACGATATTTTGTTATTCTGCCATATATATAGCGATGTGATGAATACAGTTTCACCAGATGACTTGAATAGCTCTATTTGGAAATGATTGGGATGATTCTGTTGCGGAGTGCATCTGCATAAAATCTGAAAATCAATCTCCAAGCATTGATAAATACAATAAGGAAAAGGTTACAATTGAAACAAACTGTCTTAATCGCTTTCTGTGTCTAACATTATTCAGACACGGTAATTAAATAATAAAAATACAAATAATCCAATACAATTATTCAATTTTAAAGTTACTCACTGTACAGTTTCTTGTGGCTGGAGGCTATTAAAAGCATTATACAGTCACAGGCCTCAAACGCACATGCAAATGACCAATTATAACACAGACCCAACACTGAAAGTCCTGCGATGTGACTATTGCCAATGATCCCAATGCGATATCGATGCTGAAACCATATAGGCATGGTCTGGTATAAGATTCTGACGATATGATAACTTTTGATAGAATTATCATGGTATTGTGATTTATGGAGACCCACAAAGGTCGTGATGGTGGAGAAAAAAAAAAAGTGGATGGAAGAAAAAAGAAACGGAGTGATGGGTAAACATATTTTTGAAAGTTTTCACGTTCCCTCGCAAAACTGTTGTTCGACAAACACTTCACCTCATACATGACAACCCTCCGGTTTTTGCCGGGATTCTCCTGTATTTTATCATTATATCCCATTATTAGCTATTTTCCTACATCTCTCTTATATTTTTAATCTTGAAAGCGTGTTGAGATTAATATAAAACAGTCTGAATTCACTTTTCTTCTATTAAAGCTGAGCGTCGATCAGCGCTCCTCATATGCAACCTCTGAATCAGTGAATACATGTATAAGCGCTGACTGACGGACGCGCTCCGTATGATAAACTCATCCCAGATCAGCTTCTGTACACGTCATATAAAGTGAAGCAAATGAATCTCTCGTTCTGTTTGGTAGCAGTGGTGTCACTTTACGAACACACTGATATATAACCAAAGCATGCTTTGACCATTTGTGCTCATTTAAGGTTTACAAATTAAGTGTATTTGTCTGTTTAAACACACAACCCAATCCCAAAGTGTCCTGCACTTTAGCTCCTCTTTAAATGGCGTGCACAGCTGATCTGGGAGTCAGTCAGCGCTTATACATGCATTCACTGATTCAGAGGTTGCATATGAGGAGCGCTGATCGACGCTCAGCTTTAATGGAAGAAAGAATTCAGACTGTTTTATATTAATCTCAACACGCTTTCAAGATTAAAAATATAAGAGAGATGTAGGAAAATACCAAAAATAGGATATAATGGTAAAATACAGGAGAATCCCGGCAAAAACCGGAGGGTTGTCAAGTATGAGGTTAAGTGTTTGTCGAACAACAGTTTTGCGAGGGAACAAGCTTTCAAAAATATGTTTACCCATCACTCCGGTTATTTTTTCTTCCACCATCACGACCCTTCCGGGTCTCCGTAGATTGCTGCTGTAAATATTATATTTTTTAAATATCTGCGTAAAAAAACTAAAACAATAAAGTTCCCTTTTAAGCACAATATATTTTATTTTAAGCAACATTTGGAATATTTTGTAACAGCAAACAAACATGCCAGGCTTAATAATTCAATTTATTGAATATTAATATTAATTATTGACTTCTGCTGTCTTCATTTATTTTAAAAACAGTTTTTTTTACAATTTAAAACAGCATTTTCAGATCTTTTCTGCTGGAAATACAGCTACCCTAAAGAACAAACAAAAAAGTAAATAAAAAAATATTACGCATACATTAGGAACGGTATTGCAGGACATTTTGACGGTTTTACTTTTCCAAACCACAGTACACTTTGAAAATGGTTATCATCACATGCCTAAAACCATATATTGTGCAGCCCTACTACTAAATACAGTCTTATCAAATACCAGTAAAAATGGCTATTAATAAGTATACAATATTCAATGAGAACTCATCATCATTTACTCTCCCTTTACCTGTGTCAAACCTTTATAAGTTTCTTCTGATGCACAGAAAAAAGATATGCTAAAGAATGCTGAAAATGTACTACTGGAGTCAATAGTTACAGGTTTCCAACATTCTTCAAAATATCTTCTTTTGTGTTCAACAGAAGAAAGAAACTCAAAGATTTGGAAGGAACATTTGTGGGAGAGTAAATAATGAATAAACGTACGGTTCTGACTGAACAGTATTTGCAGTATTTCTGAAGAGCCCCATGTTATCAA
The DNA here is from genome assembly GCF_049306965.1 of Danio rerio. Classification (NCBI taxonomy): domain Eukaryota; kingdom Metazoa; phylum Chordata; class Actinopteri; order Cypriniformes; family Danionidae; genus Danio; species Danio rerio. Next base: position 591,021 of record NC_133192.1, read on the forward strand.
TCCTGTGCATGTTGATGATCTTTTCTTGCTTAGGGTTTTTAGTCCAAATATCTACAAACTTTTTAATCAAGTAGCATTTTCTAGACAAGCAACAAATGCTGTCTAATTTTCAGAAATAAGGAGTCAAAATGAAGAGAGTTTTTCACTAAAACAAGCCAAATAATCTGACACTGGGGGAAGAGAAATCATCTTGTTGTTCCTTTTGACATTAGGAAACAAAGCTGCATATACCCCTCAGTAAATGTAATGTAATGTAATGTGTATTTATATAGCGCATTTATTGTGTATGGTCATACACCCAAAGCACTTCACAATCATGAGGGGGGGTCTCCACACCACCACCAGTGTGCAGCTCCACTTGGATGAGGCGACGGCAGCCACAGGACAACAGCACCAGTGCTTCACCACACACCAGCTATTGGTGGAGAGGAGAGACAGTGATAGAGCCAATTCGGTGGATGGGGATGATTGGGAGGCCATGATCGTATGGGCCGATAGAGGGACTTTGGCCAGGACACCGGGGTTACACCCCTGCTCTTTCACGAGAAGTGCCATGGGACTATTAATGAGCACAGAGAGTCAGGAGCTCAGTTTAACATCTCATCTAAAACACGGCGCTCACTGACAGTATAGAGTCTCCTTCACTACACTGGGGCATTAGGACTCACACAGACCACAGGTTGAGCGCCCCCTGCTGGCCTCACTAACACCACTGCCAACAGCAGCCTAGTGTTCCCATGTGCTCTCCCATCCAGACACTGACCCGGCTCAGCCCTGCTCAGCTTCAGTGAGTAACCGCTCTTGGGTTGCAGGATGATATGGCTGTGTAAATGTGTAGTTGCGCCCCTGATTACACACCAACTACAGTTGAAGACAGCGGAGCACCCCTTTAACATAACACATCGCATGTTTAGAGGAGTGTGTGTGGATAATACGCATGTAAAGTATGGTGTGTGTTTGTGACATGTCAGCACACAAATCAGTATAACACATGTGTGACACATGTATTACAGAAGGGCTGAATGATGAGGACTTTGCTGATGTGTTCATTTCTCCAAAAGCTTATAGATCACAAATCAATGAGTTTATTCAGATAGTAGAACTCCCCACAGTCTCCTGTGAGGGTTGGGTATACAAAACACAGCTTGTGCAGTAGAAAACCCTATGGAATGTCCCCACAATTCACAAAAACAAACGCGAGTGTGTGCCATATAGAGCAGTGCTGAGGTGAACTGAAGCTGTTGCGGTGTTAAAATAGCGCTCAGCTGCTGTCTCTCTCTCTCACACACACACACACACACACACACACACACACACACACACAGCTGACAGCTCTTCATGATCAACATGATCGATTAATTATCGGAGTCATGTGAACCACCTGTGGCTCTTCAGCAGTGCTCGGTCGCTCTGTACTCAACATTATGAGCATCAGAGACGCAGGTATGAGGCATTAACGCGGATTGTGCAGTGTTTAAGAGCCTCTCTCTGCACATCAGCCGTTCATCGCCATTATTATCGTCTCCAGGTGGGAGTTTCCGGCAGCACACTGCAGGATTCACGCATTAATCTGACTGTCAGACATTAAAGAAGATCATCTTCTGGAATGGCTGAAGTGTGTGAGGTGTATCGTGGAAGAACACCAGACCTGTTATTGCAGATTGCGCTGGTCGCGAGCCTCTTCCGCGCACTTCCGGCTGTTTCCTCGACGGTTTCCGCTCTGCTTCAGCGCTCGTGTTTGCTCAAACTCTGCGATCTGCGTCTGGATTTCGCTGTTTTTCTGTCGGGTTTTGATTTTCTCGCTGCTTCCATCCCAACACACAGCCAAAATGGCGCTGATGTGACAACCAGCCGCTGCCATGGCGACGCGCCCTCTGACCCGCCGCGGTGCACTGTGGGAGCTGTAGTATAAACACTTCTGCGTGGAGTTTGTGAATTATTCAGCTGCAGTGTTCATTCATCAGTTCATTCATTTTCCTTTGGATTAGTCCCTTATTTATCAGGGGTCACCGCACCGGAATGATCCGCCAACCATTTCAGCACATGCTTTACACATATGCACAGCTGCAACCCAGTACTCGGAAACACCCATACACACTGAATTCACACACACACACACACATACACTCATACACTACGGCCAATTTAGTTGATCAGTTCCCCTATAGCGCATGTGTTTGGACTGTGGGGGAAACCGGAGCACCTGGAGGAAACCCACACCAACACGGGGAGAACATGCAAACTCCACACAGAAACACACACTGACCCACCCGGGACTCAAACCAGAGACCTTCTTGCTGTGAGGTCACAGTGTGACACCACTGAGACACCATGCCACCTGCTGCAGCGTTTCTAGGACAAATAAATATTAATTAAAGTACAACATCAAACTGTTTACAAAGCCTGTCTTGGTCGAACAGATTTGTTTATATTTTATTATTATCATTATACACTGATAGTGTGTGTAATAATATTATTTAATAGTATTAATTCATATTATTATATATATATATATATATATATATATATATATATATATATATATATATATATATATATATATATATATATATATTTATATATATATATAAATATATATATATATATATATATATATATATATATATATATATATTTATATATATATATAAATATATATATATATATATATATATATATATATATATATATATATATATATATATATATATATATATATTTATATATATATATAATCCTAATAATTATAGTAATTATTTGAGTCAATAAAGAGTCTATAAGAAACAGGAAAAAAACAATAACGAGAAAGAATGAGAGAAGAACACAGATGATTAAAAATAAATGAATGGTAAGCAGATTAAAATATATTTGAAAAGTAAATGGTTCATGAACAGTCTAACAAATGAAATAATATTCAATAATTTATTTATATTTATAATGTATTTATGTCATAATTTTTATTACTTTTTGTAACATACTTTTAATGTTATCCTTATTCTTTTCATTATTGTTGTAATATTATAATCTAAAATTATTTATGATATTTATTTATAATAATTATTTACAATTATCTATATTATAATAATTATAGTAATTATCTGAGTCATTATGGAGTCTTTAATAAAAAGCTAAGAAACAATAACAAAAATTTAAAAAAATACATGTTTCAACTTAGAAACAATAAATAAATAAATAAATAACAGGGTGCTCCGGTTTCCCCTACAGTCCAAAGACATGCGGTTCAGGTGAATTGGGTAGGCTAAATTGTCCGTAGTGTATGAGTGTTTCCCAGTAATGTGTTGCAGCTGGAAGGGCATCTGCTGCATGAAACGTGCTGGATAAGTTGGCGGTTCATTCCGCTGTAGTGACCCCAGATTATTAAAGGGACTAAGCCAAAAAAGAAAATGAATGCATGAAGAAATAAATAGGGCTGCACAGTGGTGCAGTGGGTAGTATGTTCACCTCACAGAAAATAAGGTCGCTGGTTTGAGTCTCGGCTGGGTCAGTTGGTATTTCTGTGTGGAGTTTGCATGTTCTCCCCGTGTTGGCGTGGGTTTCCGCCTGGTGCTCCGGTTTTCCCCACAGTCCAAACACATGCGCTATAGGGGAACTGATCAACTACACTGGCCGTAGTGTATGAGTGTGAATGAGTGTGTATGGATGTTTCCCAGTGATGGGTTGCAGCTGGAAGGGCATAAATAAATTAATTAATTAATAAATGAATTAATTAATTAATAAATCAATGAACGAATAAATAAAAAGGTGAATAAATAAATAAATAAATAAATGAATCAATAAATTAACGAACAAATAATGTATAATTAAAAAATAAATAAATAAAAATAAATGAATAAACAAATGAATAATAAATAAATAATTAATTAAATTAATTAATTATTTAATAAATAAATCAATAAATAAACGTATAAAAAGTTTTTTGAATAAATAAAAATAGCAATAAAAATAAATAAATGAATAAATAAATGAATAGGGAGCTAATTGAATATATATGTATATATATATATATATATATATATATATATATATATATATATATATATATATATATATATATATATATATATATATATATATAAATAAATGACTACTAAACAAACTAATAAATGAAACATTAATAATTAATATAAAAATAATTACTATTTTTAATATATGTATAATGTATTAGGTTGTGCAATATTATAGGTCTAATGAGTTATTTAATTTTTTTTAATATAATAGTAGCTTATGAATTATGCTGTAATGGCAAATATGAATATTGTGTATATATACGAGCATTGTGTGTGTGTGTGTGTTAATGAATCTCTCACTCAGTGTCTATTTTAAGCTTCATCAGTGTTGCATCAGAGAGCAGCTCCAGGGCAACACACACACACACACACACACACTCACACACACACACACACACACACACACACACACACACACACACACACACACACACACACACACACACACACACACACACACACACACACACTTACATATATATCTATGTTTCTGTGTGTGTGTGTAGTAGTAGTAGTATATATACATACATACATACATACGTATATATATATATATATATATATATATATATATATATATATATATATATATATATATATATATATATATACAGATAGATAGACAGACAAACAGATAGACAGAGAGACACACATATTAAACACAGCTGCTGTAGACAGAAGTGTGCTGTCCTGTATATGATATAAATGAGAGTGAAGCTCTCTCTGGCTTTTCTTGGTTGTTATTGGCTTTATTTTGCTCCGCGCGCTGCCGCTGAGTTCCCGGAAGTGACGCATGCGCTGATTTGTGTTTGTTTTCCTGACAGTCGCGGCCGTGTTGCGCATCAAACTGCCAGAAATCAGCGAGACCCGCAGGTAAATCTGTCTAAACACTCGTTTTCTTCAATGCAGGGTGTGAACTGGGGCTCGGGGGCCGGTGGAGGAGCGCTGAGGAGCGGCTTTGGGCTGAGGAGAGACGGGCTGCGGATGCTAATGCTAATCTAGCAGAGCACTAGCCGCTCCAGGTTTCCACTTCCACACTTCACACAGAGAAACAGTGAGGATGACCAGCTCTGACAACAACACCTCTGCCTGATGAACTGGGGCTCTAATCTTAACCAGTGCTGCTGCTGTCTATCTAGTGCGCGTGTTTGTCTTCATAGGGCGCGTTTACTTTGTCTGTGTGGTGCTGAGTGCTCTCAGTAGTGTGCTGTCTGTGTGTTAACATGTACAAGCACCGGCAGGTTGAGTGCTCTTAATGGTTTGCTGTGTGTCAGGTTGAGTGCTCTCAGTCTGTGTGTCAGCATGAAGATGCACAGGTAGGTTGAGTGCTCTCAGTAGTGTGCTGTCTGTGTGTCCGCATGTTAGAGCACTGGTTTGAGTGCTCTCAGTAGTGTGCAATATCTATGAAAGACAGAAACAGTGAGGATGAACAGCTTTGACAACATCTCTGACTGATGAGCTGGAATTCTGATTCATTATCGGCTCTGTGTCAAACCCAGGGCTGCTGCTGTCTGTCTAGTGCGCGTGTTTGTCTTCGTAGGGTGCATTTACTTTGTCTGTGTGTCAGCATGTAGAAGGACAGACAGGTTGAGTGCTCTCAGTAGTGTGCTGTCTGTGTGTCAGCAGGTATAAGCACTGGCAGATTGAGTGCTCTCAGTAGTGTGCTGTCTGTGTGTCAGATTGAGTGCTCTCAGTAGTGTGCTGTCTGTGTGTCAGATTGAGTGCTCTCAGTAGTGTGCTGTCTGTGTGTCAGATTGAGTGCTCTCAGTACTGTGCTGTCTGTATGTCAGATTGAGTGCTCTCAGTAGTGTGCTGTCTGTATGTCAGATTGAGTGCTCTCAGTAGTGTGCTGTCTGTATGTCAGATTGAATGCTCTCAGTAGTGTGCTGTCTCTATGTCAGATTGGGTGCTCTCAGTAGTGTGCTGTCTGTATGTCAGATTGAATGCTCTCAGTAGTGTGCTGTCTCTATGTCAGATTGGGTGCTTTCAGTACTGTGCTGTCTGTATGTCAGATTGAGTGCTCTCAGTAGTGTGCTGTCTGTATGTCAGATTGAGTGCTCTCAGTAGTGTGCTGTCTGTATGTCAGATTGAGTGCTCTCAGTAGTGTGCTGTCTGTATGTCAGATTGAATGCTCTCAGTAGTGTGCTGTCTCTATGTCAGATTGGGTGCTCTCAGTAGTGTGCTGTCTCTATGTCAGATTGGGTGCTCTCAGTAGTGTGCTGTCTGTATGTCAGATTGAGTGCTCTCAGTAGTGTGCTGTCTGTATGTCAGATTGAGTGCTCTCAGTAGTGTGCTGTCTCTATGTCAGATTGAGTGCTCTCAGTAGTGTGCTGTCTGTATGTCAGATTGAGTGCTCTCAGTAGTGTGCTGTCTGTATGTCAGATTGAGTGCTCTCAGTAGTGTGCTGTCTGTATGTCAGATTGGGTGCTCTCAGTAGTGTGCTGTCTGTGTGTCAGATTGAGTGCTCTCAGTAGTGTGCTGTCTGTATGTCAGCATGAAGATGTACAGGAAGGTTGAGTACTCTCAGTAGTGTGCTGTCTGTGTGTCAGCATGTATAAGCACTGGCAGGTTGAGTGCACTCTGTAGTGTGCTGTCTGTGTGCCAGCAGGTGTAAGCACTGGCAGGTTGTGTGCACTCAGTAGTGTGCTGTCTGTATGTCAGATTGGGTGCTCTCAGTAGTGTGCTGTCTGTATGTCAGATTAAGTGCTCTCAGTAGTGTGCTGTCTGTGTGTCCGCATGTAGAAGGACAGACAGGTTAAGTGCACTCAGTAGTGTGCTGTCTGTATGTCAGCATGAAGATGTACAGGAAGGTTGAGTACTCTCAGTAGTGTGCTGTCTGTGTGTCAGCAGGTATAAGCACTGGCAGGTTAAGTGCACTCAGTAGTGTGCTGTCTGTGTGTCAGCATGAAGATGTACAGGAAGGTTGAGTGCTCTCAGTAGTGTGCTGTCTGTGTGTCAGCATGTATAAGCACTGGCAGGTTGAGTGCACTCATTAGTGTGCTGTCTGTGTTTCAGCATGAAGATGTACAGGAAGGTTGAGTGCTCTCAGTAGTGTGCTGTCTGTGGGTCCGCATGTAGAAGGACAGACAGGTTGAATGCACTCAGTAGTGTGCTGTCTGTGTGTCAGCAGGTATAAGTACTGGCAGATTGAGTGCTCTCAGTAGTGTGCTGTCTGTGTGTCAGATTGAGTGCTCTCAGTAGTGTGCTGTCTGTGTGTCAGATTGAGTGCTCTCAGTAGTGTGCTGTCTGTGTGTCAGATTGAGTGCTCTCAGTAGTGTGCTGTCTGTATGTCAGATTGGGTGCTCTCAGTAGTGTGCTGTCTCTATGTCAGATTGGGTGCTCTCAGTAGTGTGCTGTCTGTGTGTCAGATTGAGTGCTCTCAGTAGTTTGCTGTCTGTGTGTCAGATTGAGTGCTCTCAGTAGTGTGCTGTCTCTATGTCAGATTGAATGCTCTCGGTAGTGTGCTGTCTGTATGTCAGATTGAGTGCTCTCAGTAGTGTGCTGTCTGTATGTCAGATTGAGTGCTCTCAGTAGTGTGCTGTCTGTATGTCAGATTGAATGCTCTCAGTAGTGTGCTGTCTCTATGTCAGATTGAGTGCTCTCAGTAGTGTGCTGTCTGTATGTCAGATTGAATGCTCTCAGTAGTGTGCTGTCTCTATGTCAGATTGGGTGCTCTCAGTAGTGTGCTGTCTCTATGTCAGATTGGGTGCTCTCAGTAGTGTGCTGTCTGTATGTCAGATTGAGTGCTCTCAGTAGTGTGCTGTCTGTATGTCAGATTGAGTGCTCTCAGTAGTGTGCTGTCTCTATGTCAGATTGAGTGCTCTCAGTAGTGTGCTGTCTGTGTGTCAGATTGAGTGCTCTCAGTAGTGTGCTGTCTGTATGTCAGATTGAGTGCTCTCAGTAGTGTGCTGTCTGTATGTCAGATTGAGTGCTCTCAGTAGTGTGCTGTCTGTATGTCAGATTGGGTGCTCTCAGTAGTGTGCTGTCTGTGTGTCAGATTGAGTGCTCTCAGTAGTGTGCTGTCTGTATGTCAGCATGAAGATGTACAGGAAGGTTGAGTACTCTCAGTAGTGTGCTGTCTGTGTGTCAGCATGTATAAGCACTGGCAGGTTGTGTGCACTCAGTAGTGTGCTGTCTGTATGTCAGATTGGGTGCTCTCAGTAGTGTGCTGTCTGTATGTCAGATTAAGTGCTCTCAGTAGTGTGCTGTCTGTGTGTCCGCATGTAGAAGGACAGACAGGTTAAGTGCACTCAGTAGTGTGCTGTCTGTATGTCAGCATGAAGATGTACAGGAAGGTTGAGTACTCTCAGTAGTGTGCTGTCTGTGTGTCAGCATGAAGATGTACAGGAAGGTTGAGTACTCTCAGTAGTGTGCTGTCTGTGTGTCAGCAGGTATAAGCACTGGCAGGTTAAGTGCACTCAGTAGTGTGCTGTCTGTGTGTCAGCATGAAGATGTACAGGAAGGTTGAGTGCTCTCAGTAGTGTGCTGTCTGTGTGTCAGCATGTATAAGCACTGGCAGGTTGAGTGCACTCATTAGTGTGCTGTCTGTGTTTCAGCATGAAGATGTACAGGAAGGTTGAGTGCTCTCAGTAGTGTGCTGTCTGTGGGTCCGCATGTAGAAGGACAGACAGGTTGAGTGCACTCAGTAGTGTGCTGTCTGTGTGTCAGCAGGTATAAGTACTGGCAGATTGAGTGCTCTCAGTAGTGTGCTGTCTGTGTGTCAGATTGAGTGCTCTCAGTAGTGTGCTGTCTGTGTGTCAGATTGAGTGCTCTCAGTAGTGTGCTGTCTGTGTGTCAGATTGAGTGCTCTCAGTAGTGTGCTGTCTGTATGTCAGATTGGGTGCTCTCAGTAGTGTGCTGTCTGTGTGTCAGATTGAGTGCTCTCAGTAGTGTGCTGTCTGTGTGTCAGATTGAGTGCTCTCAGTAGTGTGCTGTCTCTATGTCAGATTGAATGCTCTCGGTAGTGTGCTGTCTGTATGTCAGATTGAGTGCTCTCAGTAGTGTGCTGTCTGTATGTCAGATTGAGTGCTCTCAGTAGTGTGCTGTCTGTATGTCAGATTGAATGCTCTCAGTAGTGTGCTGTCTCTGTCAGATTGAGTGCTCTCAGTAGTGTGCTGTCTGTGTGTCAGATTGAGTGCTCTCAGTAGTGTGCTGTCTGTATGTCAGATTGAGTGCTCTCAGTAGTGTGCTGTTGTATGTCAGATTGAGTGCTCTCAGTAGTGTGCTGTCTGTATGTCAGATTGGGTGCTCTCAGTAGTGTGCTGTCTGTATGTCAGATTGAGTGCTCTCAGTAGTGTGCTGTCTGTATGTCAGATTGAGTGCTCTCAGTAGTGTGCTGTCTGTATGTCAGATTGGGTGCTCTCAGTAGTGTGCTGTCTGTGTGTCAGATTGAGTGCTCTCAGTAGTGTGCTGTCTGTATGTCAGATTGAGTGCTCTCAGTAGTGTGCTGTCTCTATGTCAGATTGAATGCTCTCAGTAGTGTGCTGTCTGTATGTCAGATTGAGTGCTCTCAGTAGTGTGCTGTCTGTATGTCAGATTGAGTGCTCTCAGTAGTGTGCTGTCTGTATGTCAGATTGAATGCTCTCAGTAGTGTGCTGTCTGTGTGTCAGATTGAGTGCTCTCAGTAGTGTGCTGTCTGTGTGTCAGATTGAGTGCTCTCAGTAGTGTGCTGTCTGTATGTCAGATTGAGTGCTCTCAGTAGTGTGCTGTCTGTGTGTCAGATTGAGTGCTCTCAGTAGTGTGCTGTCTGTATGTCAGATTGAGTGCTCTCAGTAGTGTGCTGTCTGTATGTCAGATTGGGTGCTCTCAGTAGTGTGCTGTCTGTGTGTCAGATTGAGTACTCTCAGTAGTGTGCTGTCTGTATGTCAGCATGAAGATGTACAGGAAGGTTGAGTACTCTCAGTAGTGTGCTGTCTGTGTGTCAGCAGGTATAAGCACTGGCAGGTTGAGTGCACTCAGTAGTGTGCTGTCTGTGTGCCTGCAGGTATAAGCACTGGCAGATTGAGTGCTCTCAGTAGTGTGCTGTCTGTGTGTCAGCATGAAGATGTACAGGAAGGTTGACTGCTCTCAGCAGTGTGCTGTCTGTGTGTCAGCATGTAGAAGGACAGACAGGTTGAGTGCTCTCAGTAGTGTGCTGTCTGTGTGTCAGCATGAAGGTGAAAGGTTGAGTGCTCTCAGTAGTGTGCTGTCTGTGTGTCCGCGTGTATAAGCACTGGCAGATTGAGTGCTCTCAGTAGTGTGCTGTCTGTGTGTCACCATGTAGAAGCAGTGGCAGGTTGAGTGCACTCAGTAGTGTGCTGTCTGTATGTCAGGTTGAGTGCACTAAGTAGTGTGTTGTCTTTGTGTATCATCATGTAGAAGGACAGACAAGTTGAGTGCTCCCAGTAGTGTGTTTTATTCTGCAAGTGTTCACTGAGCTCAGTATTTGCTGGGAAATCTCCTCCTCATTCAGCATGAGTCAATATAAATATGAATGAGTGAATGAACCCTGCCCTGTGTGTGTGTGTGTGTGTGTGTGTGTGTGTGTGTGTGTGTGTGTGTGTGTGTGTGTGTGTGTGTGTGTGTGCAGATGGAGCAGCAGGCGAAGTCGTACATGTTTGCGAGCCTGACGCGGCCTCACTCCGAGCAGCTCCTGCAGGGTCTGCAGCTCCTCCGGCAGGATCATGAGCTCTGCGATATCGTGCTGCGCGTGGGCGACGCGAAGATCCACGCACACAAGGTGGTGCTGGCCAGCATCAGCCCCTACTTCAAGGCCATGTTCACCGGAAACCTGTCCGAGAAGGAGACCTCCGAGGTGGAGTTCCAGTGCATCGACGAGGCCGCGCTCAAGGTACACACACACACACACACACACACACACACACTGCATGCATATAACATGCACATACATACACACACATCAGCCAACATACACATTAGCATAGTCAACACACACACACACACACACACACACACACACACACACACACAGTTAACGCAGATACCTGATCGTCTGTGCGTGCTGTATAATATTGTAGTGTGTGAGATTTCTCTGAGTGTGTGTTTGCGCTCTCCTCCTCAGGCTATAGTGGAGTACGCATACACAGGCACCGTCTTCATCTCACAGGAAACGGTGGAGTCTCTACTTCCTGCCGCCAACCTGCTGCAGGTGAAGCTGGTGCTGAAGGAGTGCTGCAGTTTCCTGGAGAGTCAGCTGGACGCCGGAAACTGTATCGGCATCTCCCGCTTCGCCGAGACCTACGGCTGCCACGACCTGTGCCTCGCCGCCAGCAAGTTCATCTGCCAGCACTTCGAGGAGGTTTGCATTCCTCTCATTCATTTATACAGCACACTCAGAAACAACTAATGGAGTTACGACGCTGATTTACAGAGGAAACTGCACATGCTTTATATCAGGTGTGAAGGTTGCTGAAAGGAAATTCAGAGCATTTCTCAGGCGGTGTTTGGCAAATCAGTGAAATAAAAACACCAAACTACAACATAATATCTGCCATGAGCACAGCCACATCAGCATCACCATCACTTACAGCAGAATTATGCACAATCCAGCATAAAGTCATTCATCCTCAGTGCCTGATAGCTCCTCCCCTAATTAACAGCTCCTCCCCTTCACCAGCAACCCTTCCCCTTCATTAACAGCTCCTCCTCTTCATTTTCAGCTCCTCCCCTTCATTAACAGTGCCTTCCCTCCAACAGTAACTCCTCCTCTTTATTTTCTGCTCCTTCTCTTCATTAACAGCTCCTCCCCTTCACCAATAACTCCTCCTCTTCATTAGCAGCTCCTCCCCTTCACCAATAACCCCTCCTCTTCATTAACAGCTCTTCCCCTTCATTTTTAACTCCTCCTCTTCATTTTCAGCTCCTCCCCTTCATTAACAGCCCCTCCCCTAATATTTTTTACTCCTTCTCTTCATTTTCAGCTCCTCCTCTTTATTAACAGCTCCTCCCCTTCATTAACAGCCCCTCCCCTTCATTTTTAACTCCTTCTCTTCATTTTCAGCTCCTCCCCTCCATTAACAGCTCCTCCCCTTCACCAGAAACTGCCCCTCATTGATTTCAGCTTATCTTTATTAATAGCGCCTCCCCTTCACAAGTACTCCTCCTCTTTGTTTTCAGCTCCTCCCCTCCATTAACAGCTCCTCCCCTTCACTAGTAACTACCCCTCATTGATTTCAGCTCATCTTTATTAATAGCTCCTCCCCTTCACCAGTACTCCTCCTCTTTGTTTTCAGCTCCTCCCCTTCATTATCAGCCCCTCCTCTTCAACAGCAACGCCTCAACTTCATTTTCAGCTCCTCCTCTTCATCATCTCCCCTCTCCTTCGTCTGTAGCTCCTACTCTTCATCTGTAGTCCCTCCCCTTTATCAGCTCCTCCCCTTCATCATCAGCTCATTTTCTTCATCCTCTGGTCCTACAATTCATCAGTGACCCCTCCCCTTCACCTGTAGCCCCTCCCATTCATCATCAGCTTTTGGAATGTATTGAAATGTCAGTATGAGCGCATTATTTTTAGTGCTGAGCGAAGATTAATTGTGATTTAACACAACCAAAATAAAGAATATTTTGACTAAATAAATGTGTGTGTGTGTGTGTGTGTGTGTGTACAGTCATTATGTGTATATATAAATAAAAACATGCATGCATATATGTCAGAAAATGATTATTTAGATTTAGATATCAATGTGAATAGTCTTTGCTGAGCATTACTATTTATATTACAAAATGAAGATTCATTCAGAATATCCCGCTGTGCATCATTCCTCAGGTGTGCCAGACGGAGGAGTTCTTCGAGCTGACGCGCGCCGAGCTGGACGACATCGTGTCGAACGACTGCCTGAACGTGCTGACGGAGGAGAGCGTCTTCTACGCGCTGGAGTCCTGGATAAAGTACGACGTGTCGGAGCGGCAGCAGCACCTGGCTCAGCTCCTGCACTGCGTCCGGCTGCCGTTGCTGAGCGTCAAGTTCCTGACGCGACTCTACGAGGCCAATCACCTGATCCGGGACGACCACGCCTGCAAACACCTGCTCAACGAGGCGCTCAAGTACCACTTCATGCCTGAACACCGGCTCTCCTACCAGACCGTCCTGTCCACACGGCCCCGCTGCGCTCCCAAAGTACTGCTCGCTGTGGGGGGGAAAGCAGGACTGTTCGCCACACTGGAGAGGTGAATACACACACACACACACACACACTCAAATATAATGCATAAACTTATACAGGTGTGTGTGTGTGTGTGTGTTTCAGTATGGAGATGTACTTCCCGCAGACGGACTCGTGGTTGGGTCTGGCTCCTCTGCCTGTACCGCGGTATGAGTTTGGGGTGGCAGTGCTGGAGCAGCAGGTGTATGTGCTGGGGGGTATCGCCACACACATGCGGCAGGGCATCAGCTACCGGCGACACGAGAGCAGTGTGGAGCGCTGGCACCCCGACACCAACACCTGGAGCTCAGAGCGCCGCATGGCCGAGTCGCGCAGCACACTGGGGGTGGTGGTGCTGGCCGGAGAACTGTACGCGCTGGGCGGATACGACGGACAGTATTACCTGCAGTCAGTGGAGAAATACCTGCCCAAGCTGAAGGAGTGGCAGCCTGTCGCCCCCATGACCAAATCACGCAGCTGCTTCGCCACCGCCGTGCTGGACGGCATGATCTACGCCATCGGCGGATACGGACCCGCACACATGAACAGGTGCACAAACCTTATTAATTTAATGCTTTCTGGAGGAAAATATTATTTATTTGATGCATTCTGGAGGAAAATATTGTTTATTTGATGCTTTCTGGAGGAAAATATTGTTTATTTGATGCATTCTGGAGGAAAATATTGTTTATTTGATGCATTCTGGAGGAAAATATTGTTTATTTGATGCATTCTGGAGGAAAATATTATTTATTTGATGCATTCTGGAGGAAAATATTGTTTATTTGATGCATTCTGGAGGAAAATATTATTTATTTGATGCATTCTGGAGGAAAATATTATTTATTTGATGCATTCTGGAGGAAAATATTGTTTATTTGATGCATTCTGGAGGAAAATATTGTTTATTTGATGCATTCTGGAGGAAAATATTGTTTATTTGATGCATTCTGGAGGAAAATATTGTTTATTTGATGCATTCTGGAGGAAAATATTGTTTATTTGATGCATTCTGGAGGAAAATATTGTTTATTTGATGCATTCTGGAGGAAAATATTGTTTATTTGATGCATTCTGGAGGAAAATATTGTTTATTTGATGCATTCTGGAGGAAAATATTGTTTATTTGATGCATTCTGGAGGAAAATATTGTTTATTTGATGCATTCTGGAGGAAAATATTGTTTATTTGATGCATTCTGGAGGAAAATATTATTTATTTGATGCATTCTGGAGGAAAATATTGTTTATTTGATGCATTCTGGAGGAAAATATTGTTTATTTGATGCATTCTGGAGGAAAATATTATTTATTTAATGCATTCTGGAGGAAAATATTATTTATTTGATGCATTCTGGAGGAAAATATTATTTATTTGATGCATTCTGGAGGAAAATATTGTTTATTTGATGCATTCTGGAGGAAAATATTGTTTATTTGATGCATTCTGGAGGAAAATATTATTTATTTGATGCATTCTGGAGGAAAATATTGTTTATTTGATGCATTCTGGAGGAAAATATTATTTATTTGATGCCTTCTGGAGGAAAATATTGTTTATTTGATGCATTCTGGAGGAAAATATTGTTTATTTGATGCATTCTGGAGGAAAATATTGTTTATTTGATGGATTCTGGAGGAAAATATTGTTTATTTGATGGATTCTGGAGGAAAATATTGTTTATTTGATGGATTCTGGAGGAAAATATTGTTTATTTGATGCATTCTGGAGGAAAATATTGTTTATTTGATGGATTCTGGAGGAAAATATTGTTTATTTGATGCATTCTGAAGGAAAATATTGTTTATTTGATGCATTCTGGAGGAAAATATTGTTTATTTGATGCATTCTGGAGGAAAATATTATTTATTTGATGCATTCTGGAGGAAAATATTATTTATTTGATGCATTCTGGAGGAAAATATTGTTTATTTGATGCATTCTGGAGGAAAATATTATTTATTTGATGCATTCTGGAGGAAAATATTATTTATTTGATGCATTCTGGAGGAAAATATTATTTATTTGATGCATTCTGGAGGAAAATATTGTTTTTTTGATGCATTCTGGAGGAAAATATTGTTTTTTTGATGCATTCTGGAGGAAAATATTGTTTATTTGATGCATTCTGGAGGAAAATATTGTTTATTTGATGCATTCTGGAGGAAAATATTATTTATTTGATGCATTCTGGAGGAAAATATTGTTTATTTGATGCATTCTGGAGGAAAATATTATTTATTTGATGCATTCTGGAGGAAAATATTGTTTTTTTGATGCATTCTGGAGGAAAATATTGTTTATTTGATGCATTCTGGAGGAAAATATTGTTTATTTGATGGATTCTGGAGGAAAATATTGTTTATTTGATGCATTCTGGAGGAAAATATTATTTATTTGATGCATTCTGGAGGAAAATATTGTTTATTTGATGCATTCTGGAGGAAAATATTGTTTATTTGATGCATTCTGGAGGAAAATATTATTTATTTAATGCATTCTGGAGGAAAATATTATTTATTTAATGCATTCTGGAGGAAAATATTGTTTATTTGATGCATTCTGGAGGAAAATATTGTTTATTTGATGCATTCTGGAGGAAAATATTGTTTATTTGATGCATGCTGGAGGAAAATATTGTTTATTTGATGCATTCTGGAGGAAAATATTGTTTATTTGATGCATTCTGGAGGAAAATATTGTTTATTTGATGCATTCTGGAGGAAAATATTGTTTATTTGATGCATTCTGGAGGAAAATATTGTTTATTTGATGCATTCTGGAGGAAAACTCATTTATCTGATAAGAGTCGGTGTTTGTGTGTGCGTGTGTGTTTGTGTGCGCGTGTGTGTGCGCGTGTGTGTGTGTGTGTGTGTGAGGAGGCTCATGGGAAGGCTCTGCTGTTGTGTTTGAGTTTCCATGAGTGTCGTGTCTCTCCTGGGATGTGCTTCGCTATAAACGCGTGTGTGAAGTGGAAAACACACACTCTTGCTCTCAGCAGTCAATAATATGATTTCGCCACTTTAATTGAGTTATTCTTGCTCTAACGCTACACACACACACACACACAGACACACACACACACACACACACACAGAGGCTGATTATTCTGCTGTAGAAATTCTGGCTTTATTATTGGTGTGTATGTGGCTTGGCGATTAATCGAAAAGTAATTGAAATCGACATTCAGAACCTGTAATCAATCTAATTCTTCCAGTTCAGTTCTTCTGGTTACTGTTGGCAGTGGTGTGAGTGAGGCCAGCAGGGGGCGACCTGAATTTGTGTCCCGCTTTGGGGTCCTATGCCGATCCT